>NC_056729.1:1115832663-1116132663 GCF_019279795.1 Protopterus annectens | reverse complement strand
CCTATTTTGAAGGTATATGGAGAGTCTCGCCAAATGAGGCAGTATGTAACATAACTATACTACCACAGAAATATTTAGTTGACACAGCAGAGACTTTCCTTAAATTATACACATATTCTAGCTATTTGTAACACCCACTCCCTGCAACAGTATTTAACTCTGGCCGCACCTGCAGTCCCCCTGCTGGCAACGGCAAGGACCCTCCCACATAAAATGAGAGTGATGCCTACTGTTTGAAAGGAACACGTGTGGCACAGCATGTCTTTACATCATGTCAAGTAATGCACACTTTCACCCAAGGTCTTGTGGCACACTGACATGCTGTGTGTACTTCCACAGCGCTGTAAGTCCTTAACAGAGAAACAGTCACATATCCCCAGATTTGGTGTGCACTGTCCAACACAATGTTATACATGCTATACCAATGGCATGATTTATTTATTTTTATTTATTGCATTTGTTTACCGGGATAAGTCCACTGGGCCTAAGAGAGCCCATTTTCAGTGGAGGCCCGAGGAGAAAAGCTCCAACGAGATACAGAAAAAATATAAACATTAATTAGTACAGAAGCAGAAACAGTGTTACAGATAGTAAATATAGTAACATATACAGAATATATACATAAAAGCAGGAATCTAGTTTGTTTGATTACAGCAATATATACAGAAAATATACATTAAAGCAGAATTCAATGAATTCAATCAGATTGGTATAAACAGAGATCAGTATTATTGTACCAGAATCAACAAGTGAAGATAAAAATAAATATGGAGAAAATATCATCAGTCACTAGTAGCAAAAGACATAGGAGTTTAGTAATCATATAAGGAGAGTGAAGAGGTTAGGTTATAGAGCAGGAACATAGCCAGGAAGAGTTGAGATGATTTTTCAGCATTTGTTTGAAGGTGGTGGTGCTGCCTGTGTTTCTTATAGAAGGCGGAAGTGAGTTCCATAGTATGGCGACGGTGAAGGCATAGACGAGTTGACCTGCAGGTAAGGTGGGCTTATCTACTTATAGAAGTAGATGATTTTCAGATTTTAGATGCCTGCTGGAATGGTATTTGGCAAGTAGAGTTGAGAGAGCAGGACAGTCTGTGGATCTGTAGATTATTTTGTGCACAGTAGTTAGTTGGGTGAATGAGAGATGGTGGGGGAGTTCCAGCCACCCTAATTGTTTCAGTGACTTACAATGGTGGGATGAGAATGTGGCCTTGGTGGCAAATTTTGCTATTCTGTTGTAACACATAGCAAGTTTGGATTTTGTAGAATTTCAGATATTAGTGAGGAGAGGGGCACCATAAAGGAGAGTGGGTAATAAAAAGGTAGTTGCAAGGGTTTGTCTAGTAGAGAGGCTAAGAAAGTGTTGGTGCCTGTAGAGCATACCAAGCTTTTGATGTGTTTTTTTGATGTTATTGTTTATGTGTAGGTCAAAGTTAAGGTTTTCATCTATAATAATGCCTAGTAATTTAGTGTGCGGGACAACTTCTATAGCGGTATTGTCTTGGGCTTGTATAGTGAAGAGTTTTTTTATCAAATGAAGTGGTTTTCCTAGGAGTAACAATTACTAGTTTAGTTTTTTTGGATTTAGGGCAAGATGATTGTTAAGCATCCAAGATTCAGTAGATGTGAGGGCATTCTGGGTAATTTGTTGGAGTTCAGAGCTGGAATTTGCAGTGCATATTATTGTAGAGTCATCAGCATACTGGATTACTGAGCATTGTGGGAGAGTGGTGTGAAAGTTGTTAATAAAGATGTTAAATAAGAGAGGACCAAGTATGGAGCCTTGGGGTACCCCTGTGGATGTACTGAGGAAGGGAGAGTAAGACTGTTGCCATTTGGTGGATTGCTGCCTATTGGAGAGATAGCTGTTGTACCATTGTAGGGTAGGGGGAGAAATGTGGAGGGTGGATAGTTTAGAGAGTAGGATAGTGTGGGAAATGGTATCAAAAGCTTTGAAGAGGTCAAGGAAAAGTGAAGCAATTATTTTACCAGAATCCCGTGCCCGGTTAACTGTATCAAGGAAGGATAGGAGGGCAGTAGTGGTGCTGTGTCCTTGTCTGAAACCATGCTGAGTAGGTGATAAAATTAGATTTTCATGCAGGTGGTTGAGGAGTTGGGCATGGATGCATTTTTACAGTATTTTAGAGAGGGGTGAGAGAATTTCTATGGGTCGAAAGTTTGTGGTGTCTGTGTTGGTGCCACCTTTGTGTAAGGGAAGAATGAATGCTTTTTTCCAGATGTCTGGGACAAGGGATTCTTTAATTGATCTGTTAATGAGTATGCTGATGGGATAAGCTATAGAGTTTGCTGCTAGCTGCAGCAAGTGTGGGGGTAGATTATCAGGGGCCAGAGTACAGGGTTTTAGCTTAAGTAAAAGTTTTTTTATTGTGCTGGTGGGTATGGGGGAGAATTTTAGGTTAGGGTTAAGGGTAGACTTGTTTTCTGGGATGATTTGGTCATCAGCTGTCTTGGTGGTGGTGCTGTTAACTGTAGGAAAGGTGGTGGTTAGGTTAGCTATGGTGTCAATGAAGTAGGAATTGATGAGGGTAGCAAGTTCAGTGGGAGTTTTTTGGGGGTCAGGGGATGGAATGCTTTGAGAGTCTGGGTGTAATAGTTGGCTGATGGAAGACCAGAATTTTTGGGGATTATTTTTATGTTGGCTTTGTAGGTGGAACTAGTGGTCTTTTTTATCAGTGGTTATTAGACGTTTTGCCTGGTTACGGAGTTGCTTGTAATGTAGTAGAGTTGAGGGGTATTTGTTTTTCTGCCATGATTTCCAGATTTTATCCCTTGTGGACATTACTTCTTTGGTGGATTTTGAGGGCCAGCATGCATTGTTATGTTTTATTTGTTTTTGGCGGGTGGGTGCTTGCCTATTTAGGATGTCTAGAAATGTTGAGTTAAAGAATTCAACAGCCTCATTAAGTGGTAGGGATTTGAGAGGTTTCCAGTTTACTTTAGCCAAGGTTTCATTAAATATGGATGATTGGAACTTGGTAAAATTTCTGGTAGATTTGTATTGGTGTTGGCCTGTGGTTGGAGTAGTTTTGCGTATGATATATGCTGGGTGGTGGTCACTAATGGTATTAGGTAGTATGCCTGCACTGATGAAATTGAAAGGGTGGGATACTAATATCCAGTCTATTGTGGAGTCCCAGTTATTTTTGTGAGGTCTAGTGATGTCTTCAATTAGTTGGGAGAAGTTGTAAAGATTTATGTTTTTTGAGGGGTTGTTGTGGCCTATATCTAGCCAGTCGATATTTACATCACCTAGAATGGTGGTTTCATTATCTATATTTTTGGAAGTCCAGGCAAGTATGTTTTCTAATATTGGTATGTTGTTTCCTGGGGGAATATAAATAGCAATTATGCAAATGTTTTTATGGTTGTTAAGTTTTAATATAGAGATTAGTATTTCGGCTGGGGAGAAGTTGGGTGTTGGTTTTGAGTAGGGAATTAATGTGTAATTGCTAGGGAAAAGTATTGCTACTCCTCCTCCTCTCTTGTTGGGTCAATCGACTCTCAGGCATGAGTAGTTTGGGGGGAGAAATTCAGTGTCTTTTATATATGATTTCAACCAGGTTTCAGTAGCTGCTATAATATCTGGGTTGTACTTAGAAATCCAGGCATGGAGTTCAGGTATCTTGTTCCTAAGGCTTTGGAGATTTATGGTTGATAGCATAAGAAATTTGCTAGGTTTGCTGGAGCTGAGGGGGGCTGGTCCTGGGTTGGATTGTACATCACCACACTGGGAAATAGTGCTTTGGCAAATTGTGTAGGTTAAACTTCTCAGTTTTTTCCTAAAAATGGTGTAGTTGCTGCTGGTGGTATGATATGGGGAGTGTCTTTAGAGAGGTAGAACTTTCACTTTGCATAGTACAGAGGTATTAGCTGTGAATAAGTTAGGATGAATAATTGATAATTGTGGATTATGGGTGCTGGTTGTATAGGTATGTGCAGGAGGTATGTTGGGTGCCTGGAAAGTTGTGATTATTGTTAGGAGAGAGAGTGTAAGTGAGAGAAGCAAGATCAAAGTAATAGTTGTGATGGACATGATGATGGTTGAGGGCAGTGTGATAATGAATATGAGCAGGATAGAAGTAGTTTAGAGGATGGAGTACTATATGGGCTTATTTAGAAATGGGTGGGGAGGTAGAGTACAATAATGAGGAAGTATAATAGGGGAATAATTAGGGGGGTTATGGGATAGGTGGAAGAGAAGTATGGGAGGGGTCAGGCTAGGTATAAGGTTGATGTTATTGGGGGAGGGTGGGGATGGGGCAGGGAAGGGAGCACAGTGAGCATAGCGAACGGAGCGGGTTCAGCCCCACAGGGAGAAGACCTGAAAAAAATTATCAGTTTAAAGGTGAGTACTGAGCTTAAAATATCAGCATCTAACAAAAGCTCAATTGAAGTAGCTCTGGAATACTTTAAAACTGCCAAACAGCCCTGTTTATGTACCTGTAGTGTAAATTAGAGAGAGCTGTGATTAGTCTAGAGACTATGCTGAAAGTAAAAGCAAAATTTACTAATGTAAACAGTAAAGGCTTGGGACTGTGTGTGTGTGTGTGTGTGTGTGTGTGTGTGTGTGTGTGTGTGTGTGTGTGTGTGTGTGTGTGTGTGTGTGTGTGTGTGTGTGTGTGTGTGTGTGTGTGTGTGTGCAAGGCTGATTCAAGGTATTGGCCCAATCTAGTGTCAATTGGCTGGAGCCCTTCACTGATGTTGTGCATACACCTTTTAAGCCTTAAAACCTAACAAAAACTAAGTTGCAATTCAACTATTACAACAGAAAAGCTGTAGGGTGTCAGGTTCTTGCTTCCTGGAGTTTTATTTAGTTACGATAGTCCGCTTCAGTGGATGAAGTGTTAAATGTGTATTGTAGTTAATCCCAAGTGGGGGGTGGGGGTCACGCATGAAAGAAACCCATACAACTATTACAACAGAAAAGCTGTAGGGTGTCAGGTTCCTGCTTCCTGGAGTTTTATTTAGTTACGATAGTCAGCTTCAGTGGATGAAGTGGAAAATGTGTATTGTAGTTAATCCTAAGTGGGGGGTGGGGGTCACGCATGAAGGAAACCCATGCAACTGAAAAATAAAATTAAATAAGGCAGAATTAGTGCAAAGGTTATAGAATGTGAAGTGCAAAGCATGCAAGGTATACAGATAAAAAGTAAAATTGATTAAATTGCATACATTATCAGCATTAACATGCAGCCTCTGACTGATAACAGATATATGACAATCCTGTCCTAAAGCCTGTCTTATAGCATAGCATTTGCCTACCATATACTAATAAATACCCTTGTTACTGCTATAGTATTGTCTGCCTTTAGTACATCACAATAGCACAGTGAACATGTTGCCCTTCATATTTTGTACAGGTAGCCAATTTCACCAAGCCCTCCCATGTCCTGTTTTGTTTTTCCTAACCGTTGAGATGATTCTCCATTATTCATGTTTGTATGATCATAGATTATGTGTGTGTATATATATATATATATATATATATATATATATATATATATATATATATATATATATATATCTGTGTGTGTGTGTGTGTGTGTGCGTGCATATATGTTCATGGGGGGGTTTAGTACACCCTCAAAAAACAAAACACTTAAATGTTTTTGCTGGGATGATTTCCTAACTAGTTGTGCAGAATGAGTTGTTTCCTCACCAAGATGGAGGAAGCTACTACATGATAGAGCAAAATCCCTAAAAGGGAAGGCATCTCTGATCAGTACTAGCAAAAAATTACGATCCCTCATAAAATCCTCCAAGGCCAGCTTCGAGAGAAAAATTGGACAGGACACTAAAGACAATCATAAGGCTTTTTTCAGTTCTGTTAGGAACCTGGGATGCAACTCCCAGACTTGTTCTGAGTTGATTCTAAACGACAAAAAATACACTGAACCCACAGACATCGCCAATATCCTGGCAGACAGGTTCAGTGCAAACTTCTCCACCCCCTCCCCCCAAAAGAGCAAGTATCTATCCCGGCAGAGTGCAGCCTCCCAAACATCTCTGATGCTCAGGTGAAGGCCGCCCTCTCCAAAGCAAAAAACACTGCTTCCATGGGACCAGATGGCGTCCCGGGTTGCATCCTATATGAACTCCAAGAAGAACTAATCCCTCAAGTAAAACTGCTGTACAATCTCAGCCTCACTACAGGATATGTGCCCAAAGAATGGCGTACAGCAACAGTGGTCCCACTCCACAAGGGTGACGCCTCTGCGGACCCTGGAAACTATCGCCCCATAAGCCTGACTAGCCTAGTCTGCAAGGCTATGGAGAGGATCATCATGGAACTCATAAACAAAGACATTGGGGAGCTACAGACACTAGATCCTACCCAATTTGGCTTCATCAAGGGCAGATCCTGCCTTTTGAACCTGGTCGACTTCTTCAAAACAGTCATCAAGGCCATAGATGAAGGGAAGGTAGTCCACACAGCCTATCTGGACCTCGCAAAGGCATTTGACACAATACCCCACTCGGGCATCATAGATAAGCTATCCAGCCTAAATATAAACCCCTATGTTACAAGATGGGTCACAAACTGGCTCAAAGACAGAACCCACAGAGTCAGAGTTGCTGGAGCCATGTCAGACTCGAAACCGGTCACAAGTGGTGTCCCACAAGGTTCTGTCCTGGGACCTCTCTTGTTTGGTATTTACTTTTCTGAGGTACAGGCCAATGTGGGAGGACTATGGCTCACCAAGTTCGCAGATGACTGCAAACTGGGCGCCATAATCGACTCTCCAGCTGACACAAACATCCTTCAAAAAGGTCTCGCAGAGACGGATAACTGGTGCCAGAGCCATGGTATAGTCATACCCTTTGGCAAAAACAATGTGCCCACAAATTACCACATAGGTGGTAACCCATTAAGTACAGAGAAAGTAATTAGGGATCTGGGGACCCAAGTTGATAGCAATCTTTCCTTTGACAACCACATTGCCAAAGTGGTTAGAAAGACCTTCTACATACCCCACCTCATCATGAAAGGATTCACATCTAGATCAAGAGAGGTAATCGTGCCCCTTTATTCATCCCTCATCAGGCCCATCATAGAATACAATGCCCCCTTTGGGATGTACCTTACCCGACACCTGCAGCAATTAGAAAGACCCCAAAAGTACCTCACCAGGAGGATCAAGGGACTCAAACAGATGCCATATGCTGCTTGGTTAAAAAAACTCCAGCTCTACTCAGTTCCATACCGCCTACTTCGAGGCGATCTATGCCTGACATATAAAGCTATGTCCAACCCAGAATTAATGGACATGCTCCACCTCAGTAAATCTAAATCCCTTAGAGCCACACGCTCGAGGGACTTGAACCTCAGCACAGAAATAAATAGAACATGCTGGAGGGACAGATTCATAACCCAGAGGCTCCCTTCGCTCTAGAATAGAATCCCAATTCATGTTAAGCAGAGCACCTCACTGACTCTCTTCAAGAAGAATCTTGATGAGTGGATGGGGGATCGTAGGTTTGTCCCAGGGATTACTTCCATGTCACTATTAGACAGAGGCACAGTAAACTAAACTTTAAAAAGGGCACAGTATATTCAAATCAAGGGGTGGCGTAAGCCAAACACAATCGGGCTAGGCTTATAAATACCCCAGGGCAGATAGCCTAGTTTGAACCTATGAACCTAAGTCACAACTGAGCATAGTTAATTAGGCTTGGACAATTTTTCCATCAATGACAACTATTACTCCATAGCCCCAGGTGAGCTTGGACTCTGAACAATCTTAATTTATAGGCAGAGGGGCTCATAATGCACGCTCTAGAGAAAAGTTGATAACATAGAAGAAAAGCTAACCTTGTCTTTTTATTTTATAGGTTCATAGGTTCATAGGTAGGTACTAGGCTATCAGCCCAAGGTCCTAAGTAAGCCTAGCCAACAAAGTTCCCTGGCTTATGCAAACCCAAGAAAGTTAATTTCCTTTGCCCCTGTCGAGCAGAGCCACAGACATGATCCCCGGGGTGTATTTCCTATTTCCCATCCACTCATCAAGATTTTTCTTGAAGAGTGTTAATGAGGAACTTTGCTTGACATAGATGGGTAGCTTGTTCCAGAGTATGGGAAGTCTCTGGGACAGGAATCTATCCCTCAAGCAAGTCTTGTTTATTGTGTTGACAATAACAAGACTTGTGCAGTGGTGCAGCGGTAGCATTGTCCCCTCACAGCTAGAGGTTCTCTGGTTCAATTCTTGGCTGGGGTCCCTCTTGTGCAGAGTCTGCATGTCCTCCCTGCATTTGTATCTGTTTGTTCTGGGTGCTTTGGTTTCCTCCCACATTACAAAGACGTGTCTGGAGCATTTCTCCCTGGGTCTCCGCTGAAAATTCAGACTTTCCCGGTAAGCAAATGTTAAATAAATAAATCTTTAATGTTAAACAGATAACTCATTACTGTTTTACTCTGTGTCATATTTAGTAGAAATAGATGTCATAAGGCAGCTAAAGGAACACCCCTACTAAGCATATATATATACTTCATTTGCTTGTTTTCTCCCTAATTTGCTTGTTTTCTACCTACAATCACAGTACTGCTATTCTTTGTATCCTGTCTAGACTATATGTTTGTGTCAGTGAAATATATAACATGTATTTTAATTCGAATTTGTATCTGAGATTGAATCAGTATTTGTGTCTGTACGTTGTATATGTATCTTATGATTATTTATAAATGTGGGGCTTTTCTTCCCGGGCCTCTGCTGAAAAAGGACATTTTGTCCAGTCAGACTTTCTGGGTAAACAAATGTAAAATAAAATAAAATAAATAATAAATAAATATTTATATTGTATATAACAATCAAACCTGTCTTAATTCAGGACACAGATTTCTAGTTAATGTGGAGTGATGCATGCCAAAAATGAATAAATGTCAAAGATTTTTCCCCTGAAGGCTAGGGGGTTTAATATTTGCATCTTCCTTGTTTTATAACTCATTTTTTTCTGTCATTGAAGATGCCCTGGATGTAGCTATGTATTGATTTGCTGAACATACATCTACAGTTATGATTCATTTTCCTTTACGGTAGTGCAAGTTTTTCCTTCCATTCCTCTACTTAGCTATCCATTGTCAGAGAGTCACTTGCCAAGGTTTTTTTTTCCTCCGCCTCTCTCCCATTATTTGTCTTGGCAGTGGATCATTACCTTTTAACATCACATCAAGCTCAAGTCAAAACATACCCATCCATATGTGCTTCTGGGCATTCATCTCACTCTTTATGCAAATGATATTTTAGTCATTCTGAAAGAACCTGCATTCATCCTTCCCATTTTCCAGTAACATTTTAAATATGTATTTTACCTTTGGGTTACATGATCAAGCTACTTAAATCCTTGGTTTTAGTTTAAAATGAAATCCAAAAATGTGATTTTCAAACAAAATGTGCTGCTCACTAGAGTAAGAGTCCTTCCAAACTTAAGGAGTTACCCTGGGGCTGCAGCCACTTTAAGAAATATTGTTAAACTAAACCTACAGAATTGTAAGAACGTAATCACTCGGATGAAACTGAGATGTACATTTCTTAAAATAATTCCATACCTGAAGCTTTTATATATTTTGTAGGCAACAAGTTTATATCTGTTAAATATTAAATTAAAATCATAGGATAAAAGTAATATGCATCTTTTTGTTTGTTTTTCTCTGGACCCCAGAGTGAATGCAGACCTTCACAATCTCTCTAAACAAGAAAGGAGCTTGCTTGCCAGCCCCATATAAGAAATCCTAACCTGCTAGGTGGTGTAAAAGTCACTGATATCCTGTTACCTCAGTCTTTCCTTCAATGAAAAAAATGAGCTGATGTGTATTTTGGCTGTGAAGTAGCAGGGAATAATATGTTCCCCATTTTCTTTTCCATCTTCCTACTTTTTAGCTAGATAGGTCAATGATATATTAACATTACCTGCTCTGACAAAGCAGGAAATATCAGCTTAAATCATATTTTTAGAGTGCAATAATATTCTAAAAGTGCCGACACTTCTCATTTTTGTTATCTTCCCACTCGCAGGAAAGATTTTGACAGAAGTGCAGGAAATTCCAACAGTGATACTTCTTCTTAACTACCACTACTTGTATGGGGAGGGATTTCCACATCATCTTTCCTAAAAACAAGGTTAATCTTAATGGTCCAGCCTTATCTGAACACTGTCCTAAGTCCAGGAATAGACTCTTGAGTTAGGAGTTGTCTTTTATATAAACTCAGTGAAGTAAGAGTCAGATGCTATGCTGCTCTTCTGCAGCTTGTAGTTACTCCATTAAATATTCTAACAACCATGTTGAAATGAATAAATGCATTTTTATATATAAAACATTTCACCCTTTTCTTGTACCTATTCCTGAGACCTAAACAAACAACAAAACCACAAACTAAAGGTCACAAAAGCCCAATGACTGACCTGGTCTGTTCAGAACAGCAAGATGCAAATCTCCAAAAAATGCTGTATAATAGATAAGACCATTAAAAACCTCTTTAATAAAAATTGTTTAAAATAAGATAAGCACTTTTGTTTTGTTTCACCACAAAACTTCATCAGATAAATCCAAGGAAGAAGGGCCAAGAATTTATTTAAGACATCACTCCTCAGCAGCCAATCAAAGTGTCAAATTTGAGCCAGCTCCCCTTTAAAGGCAGACTTGCATTATCTTCATAAAGCCTTCAATTTTAACAGACTGGAAATGGAAGTACATTCATTAATGCCTGGCCAAGCATCAGCTTGAAAGAGCAGCTGTCAAAATACTTCTCTTCTTTCTAGAAACAAGTGCCACAGGCCTCCTGTAGCCTCTTGGTGGATCTGCTCGACAACCACAAAATAAAAATAATGATCATGGAATTCTGTTTCACATTTTATTTAAGGTACTGTGTAATGATGAGACCTTTGAGAGCAGGGTAATGCAGCTAGAGATAAGCCTCCAGATTAACTATGCCCCACACGGTGTGCAGGATCAGTGCAAGAGCTCTAGCAAGCAATATGTCTGCGGTGCGATCCAGGAACAGCCTGCAGGGGCGTGCACGAGAGCTCCTGCACTAATCCTGCACGGACAAAGCCCTTGTATGCAAATCACCCCATTTGCAGGTGAAATCCATGCAAATTAGGTGATTTTGTGATCCAGGAAGCTTGCGACCATCTGTTCAGGACTATTGCAATCAGAAGAAATGTACACGGTTACTAACCAAGTACATTTCTGCAAAATCCAAAACAGAGGTGTGACAGCTCCAAATAAAGGCTGCATATCATTGAGGAGGCATGCCAATGGCCAAGTATAAGGCCAATGGCATTACAAACAAATAAAAAATAAAAAAAAATCAACTTTTATTTTATTATCGCCAGTCTCAGCTGTTTAAGCGTAGGGCAGTGGCGTGCAAATGGGATCGGGGGGAAATAATAAAATAAACCTAAAATAAGCATTCTAACTAAAATCACTATTCTGCCATGCAAGTCAATAGTAGGCAGAAGACAATCTGGCCAGTGGGTACTGGTTGCTAAGGGGGAAGGCTCAGTGTGAGACATGTAACTATGCATTAGCAGGCAATCCTATGCAAATGAGGGGAAAGATAGTGAATCCCAGTTTTCCCTAGCATGCGAGTCAGGTCCCAACAGTGTAAGAATAGGAATAACCTGGTGCAAGCCTAGGAGTTAGGCAGCATCATAGGGGTGTGTGTCAGGCATACTGTAAGTGGATTGGAGCCCAGTGGCTCGGGTTTGCTCCTAGCTTAGCAGAGCTTAGCTATGGGGTGTATCTAAACCTGCATAGCACACTTTACAAAGCCTAAGTGGGTGTGTGTGCCACACACAGAGATTTACAGGAAGAAAAAAGAGGTGAAACCTGGAAATAGCAGCAGTGTGCACATTTGAGCACTCTGCGTGGTGCACACACAGGCTTAAACAGGAAGGCAATGGGAACTAGTTTAGCTGGCAGGTGAAATGTATCAGACTCAGCCAATTACACAAGCAGCAGACCAGCCCAGCCCAGAACACTACTATAAACTAAGAAAACACCTACCCCTCTGGTTTTCCCACACTCTACACCACCGGTGTAAACAAGCGGGGAACTTTTAACACTCACAACAGCAACATGATAGGGGCTGCAATAGCTATCATACAACTTGTGGAAGAGGCTGAGGGTGGTGAGGATGTGAATGCTGCTGACCAACCCACAGTGAGGAGACGGAGAAGAGTGTACAGACCCAGGTAACCTACAAGGGGCTACATGAGCTGGAGAAAGTGGAACACTATAGGGTGGACAGGGACCTCCTACAGCAAATTGTTGAGCTGTGCCGGCCATGCCTGCCACACAGAACTAACAGAGGGGAACCCATCCCAGTGGATACCAAGGTATGTGTAGGTCTAAGAATACTAGCTACAGGTACCTCCCAAAGACCAATTCGGGATATGATGGGGATTTCACAGGCATCAGCATCCACATACTCCACCAGTTCCTGGATGCCATGTCAGCACATGTCGGTGAGCATGCATATTTCCCTAACACCCATAAGGTGTTGGCCAGCAATATGTGTCTCTTCCACCAAAGAGCAGAATACCCTGAGGTAGTGGGTGCAATAGACTACATGCACATATGCATCAAAGCACCACCCGGTGAGCAGGGTAGGGTCTACATCAACTGCAAGGGCTTCCCCTCCATCAACTGCCCGGTTGTGTGCAATGCCCAGGGCATAATAATGAATGTGTGTGCTGGCTGCCCTGGAAGCTATCACGAGTCCCACATCTGCCATCTGATACAGCTGTACCAAAGATTTGCCAATGGGGACATCCCACACGGTCACCTAATGGGGGATGCTGGATACGCACTGGAGCTGTGGCTGATGAAACCCATCAGAAATGCACACACACCTGAACAAGAACTCCATAATGAGGCACACGCACAAACAAGAATCATAATAAGAGCATGTGCTTGGGAATGCTCAAGTCACGGTTCCGGTGCCTGGACACATCCGGTGGAGCCTTGCAATACTCACCAGCTACATGTACCCAAATCGTCCTTGTGTGCGCCATGCTACACAATATGATCCTGTGGAAACAGCTGCAGCAGGAACAGCACAGGGCAGGGCCACACAGCCCCCCAACATTGCCAAGACCTGCACAGACACAGATGACTTGGAGGAGAAACAACCTGAGCCTGCCCCAGTAGGCAGAAGGAGGCATGCCCTGTATGGCCTGGCCTTGGCAAAGAGGCAATGCATAGCGCATACACTGACATGGTAGGGACCCAGGGAACAACACCTCTCTCCGACTCTCACATACAGTAAAAGGGATGCTAAACATTACACTACCTGTGCCTAACCATGCGTAGAGAGTGAATTATGTGCATCTGACATAGGCAGCCCTGCAGCACCACCCTCAATACTGGGACATCCACAAGATAAGTGACTGACACATGCCAGTCAGGGGGGGGGGTCACATACTCAACAACAATCACAGCCAGCAGGACAGGTGTAGACAAACACAAACAAAGGCTGTGCTATGGCCTCTGAATGAGGCCCATGGGTAACCTCCCCTCCCCCAGCCCTACACAGACAGGCTATAGCAGGTGAGGCAGTAGGATGTCATTTCTGAAGGCTAGGAAGTCAGTAACTAATATGTAGGTAATTAAAAGCTAAGATCTGTAGTACACTGGTATGCCTCTCACCAGCATGATAGGTAAGACTACAGACTGAAATGGAGTACCCGACATACCAGTACAATCCTAGCAAATGTGTACAAGTGTCATGTATGCCCCCCCATCCTACGTAGAAATATAGTAACAGTCAGGTGTGCCCACTCCCAATCCTGTATAGAAATTTAGAAATAGTCAGGTGTGCCCCCCATCCTATGTAGAAATAGAGTAACAGTCAGGTATGCCCCCCCCCAATCCTGTGTAGAAACGTAGAAATAGTCAGGTGTGCCCCCCCCAATCCTGTGTAGAAATAGTCAGGTGCCCCCCAATGTAGAAATATAGTAACAGTCAGGTGTGCCCCCCAATCCTGTGTAGAAAGAGTCAGGTGTGCCCCCCCCATCCTATGCAGAAATATAGTAACAGTCCATGTCAAATGATCGAAGGAGATCCTGCAGAGACAGCATGCTACCTGTAGGTGTACAACACAAAGGTCAGCAATACAGTACAAACTACCTGGACCTGATCCATACAATACAGACGGCCATACTGGGCATGCCCTCACACTTAGAGTAATGAAGGCAATGTTAGTCAACAACATACTGAAAGGTCATATTGGGCATGCTCACACACAAACACATGAAAGCCATGTCTGCAAACACCAGTGGACCAAACACATGAAAGCCATGTCTGCAAACACCAGTGGACCGGACATATCTGGCAGCTGCAGATGTTAGTGCAGACATTACTCAGTATGCACCACACATGCTTTGCACAAACAGTGGATAGGAATACAGGCATATATGTAAGCCAAAGGTAGACATACATAGATGTGTGGAAGAGGGTGACTGTGACAAGGGGCCATCCAGGGCTCTCCCACCCAGCACACAGCCAAAGGGCCACAACCACACAAGGGGCTGATGCCACACACTGCAGATACTAGCCACCAGTATCTGTCAGCATTACAGAGTATGTGGTGCACGTGCCAGCTGTGCACCATGACTGTTCAAGGAAGTAGTCATCTAGCAGCTGTATACATGGACCTGTGGAATATGACCCAGGTTGTGCCCACATGTGGCGTATCAACCCTGAGAGGAATGGGTTATGGTCCATGCACACACACTGCCCTCCCCATAGCTCCACTATGACAAGCCTGCTGAAGTCATCTACTGTGAAATACACCTTAGATGAGTCTTATCTCAGTAATCTCTGTGGCACGTCCCATAACTGTGCACTACTGTAGTGTGATAAGCTAGTTAGGTAGGAGTTCTAACTCCAGCCTTGGCAACTGTGTGTGTATGCGTGTGTGTCTATCTGAGTACAGAGCAATGCTTTTTAGGCTGGTCACACTCCCTATAATTGCAATGCTGTACTGTGGAAAGGCTGCTGATGTCATCCACCTAGAAATACACCTCTGGGAAGCTGTAGCCCAGTAATCTCCATAGTGCGTCCTGTAACTGCATACTGCTGTAGTGTGATATAGGCCTCTGTTAGAGGTTCTATACCCACATGTGTCAGTTGTGTATGTTTTGTGTGTTTTCCACTGTCTGTGTGGGGAACAATGCATTTTAGGCTAGTCACACTCAGTACATATCCAATGGCCTACGTTGGCAGTCCTGCTGATGTCATCCAATGTGAAATACACCTTCGGGGAAGGAGTACACCAGTAATCTCCATGGCACATACTATAACTGTGTAGAGCTGTAATGTACTAAACTAGGTAGGTAAGGGTTCAACTCCCAGACATGGTGTGTGTGTGCATGTGTGTGCGTATGTGCGCGCGTGCGTGTGTGTGTGTGTGTGTGTGACACCGAGAGGCTGGGGTGCAATTCTATACCCATACAACTGATATCACGGCCAGACAATCACAGTTAGCAACATCAGTATTACCCAGAGCACACCCTCAACCCATGTCACACACACACACACACACACACACACACACACACACACACACACACACACACACACACACACACGCCGAGGCAACAGCCAATATGTGTGTAGTACACTGCATACTGGTGACTGATAGTAACTATGGAGTGATTGCAGTGGCCTACAGAGGGCATGGTACCCTGCCCATCTGTCCAATAGGCACATACATGCAGACAGTGCACCTTCCCCATGTTCCCCACTGGACACCTGCAACACCCGTGGTGCCATTACATGTGACCCACAAAGGACATACCATGCCTGAACTTATGCCCTGTATGGTCAGATGCCACCAAAGCCAGGGAATACCAGTAGCATGCTATCAATGTAGGTGCAGTTTAACCTGCTGTCCATTACCAGTTCCTGCCACAGGTGGCCACGAGTGGCATATCTGATGATAATCTGTGTACACAACATAGGCCCAACACCCCAGGTACAATTCCACATGTACATGCATGTGGGAGGTGTGCACATCCCAGATACAGTCCATGTCATGGACTGGGGAACACAGACATGGCAGGCAATGCACAGCACTGGCCACATGCAATAGCCACCCAGGTAACTGGATGGTGGATACAATACCCACCTGTGTGGGCAAATGCAGAAACCACAGGCCTGAGCCACAATGCAGACCATTGCCATGTGGCCTGATGCCAAGGTATACCCATCACCTAGCCTTGTATAGCCATCTGCCACAGTCAACCACCACATACCCATGTATGATCACATCCAGACTCACTACAACCCCCAGTGGCATACTGATGCATGTTGTCTGATGTCAGACACCTCATCATACCCTTTGCCCATACAACCTCCATATGACCCATGTGGTGCATGTGATACCTGCACAGTGATATGCTGTGGCAATCCCACTAGTGATGAGTTTTAATTCTAGCCCTGCCAAGTATGTAAATGTGTGTGTCCCTGTGAGAGTGTGGCTTTGTTGATGGTGGCACCTGTTCATGTGGACAGGCATGTGTACGTCACCTACCATGTAGCTACCATATCCATGTTGCAGATATCACTCATCATCACATATATGTTCTGAGGGCTCCACAACTAGTAACCCATGTGGTGCATCCAATAACTGCAGAGAACTGTGATAGCACTACATAGACATCAGTAGTTTGATACCCTGTGCTGGTAGGTGTGTGACACAAACATGCTTAAGTTTTACTCTCCCAGCCCTCCCTGACTTGTCTTAGCCTCTGTCTGCCTCTCCCACTCCCTCTCTGGTGGATGTGGAGACCTACACCTGCTCTGCTTAGGCAGCAGCATGTGTATTTTACGTAATGCTCATGATGGCCTCTGCACAAATTGCAGCCCTCCCCTAGCTGATTGCATATGGAACAGCTGTGGTAACATTCCCATAGCCAATTGCATGGAAACACACTCCAATATCTGGGAACATCATGTTGGTGTTGGCCGTTTTCATTCACTGTGAGCAGGAACTAGATCTGTTGTTTTGCAAACAGCATCTCAGATGGATTGGGGATTTACCTCTAACAACATACACTGTGGAAACAGGGCAGCACACATGAGGAGGAGGATGTGCCTGACCTGACTACAGACTGTAAGTGCTGCTATACTGCATTTGGAGTAATGTTGGTTTAACTGGGTGTGTGTGGATATGACTGTCCTACATGTCTCAATACCTGCCACGTCAGTTCTATGTTTATGAGGAATCCCCATCTGCAGCGTCATCTGCAGACAGGGAAGTGTGTTGTGCATTTGGTGTCATGTGTTACTCTAGGAGCATCTATCTGTGTACTGCAGAAGGTAGTGTGAGGATTGCAGTCTGTAGATGGTGAAAGCCGTGGCATTTACTAACTTCATATCACTCATAGGACATATGTTGCAACAAACCCTGTTAAAACAGTAAATGTATGAGGTTATTACAGCAACATGTCAATATTGGCCCTGTGTATGTTCTTCCAGCCCCAACTCTGTCAACCTTTGCGCATATGTCGTGCATGAAGAGGTGCATATGTGCTGTACACCATAATTAGTGTCATCATATCTGATAACAAGCCAGGGAGATATCAGACTGCTACACATGTTATGTACATTAGGGATTATATTTGATGACATAACCTGGACATACTGTGGTTGTTTGTACAGTACTGAGGTCTGTGTACTTATGGTAAATGTTGGCAGTGTGTGTATTGTTAATATATACCTTGGCCTGTGTACAGACTGTGGAAGTTGTCATCATCCTAGGTCCCATCCTATCTGATGTTACATGCTGCTCCACTTTATGTTACCATATTGTCTTACATGTTTGTAGGGCCATACACACACATGTTCCATACCACAGTCAGCCATCAGATCAAACTGTGTAGTGGCCCAGTATATGTAGGGTTAGTGTGTGAGTGGCACATATGAGGATGGTGTTGAACAGATAGTCCATATACTGTAATATTATGCTAGCTTGCCATATGTGGCCGTGGCTCTGTTCTCATTGGTTGTGGTTATGCACTTTCACACAGGTGTATCTTACTGTGTGCTGTGACATGCCTGTACAGCCTGTTATATATGCAGGTACATGTGCATACCCCCATAGGAGATGTATGCCAGTGTTGAGCCAGTCTTCCTGTAGCCTGCACTGTGCATTGTTACATGCCTAGCAGCTTAGTGTACTTACCCAGTGAGATGTCATGTACAGATACTTGCCAGATGTACTGCTGCCGGGCCTCTCTTAACAGTCATGTATGTCCAACAAAGCAGTGGGATGCTGTACAGATGTATGTCAATATCTAGTGGGTAGTATGTGGCCATGGCACCCCTGTACCAGTGGGTATTACATGTCAGGCCAGACAGGTGTGTGTGAGAATGCATAACCTATGGTGGCATATGTATACCAGTTGTTATGTGTTATAGCCATCTATGTTGTCAGGTATGGTACACATGTTTTGCACTAAGGGGTTCTGTGTATATCTCTGGACTGTACAGAGTGTGTCTGAATGTCCGCACATATTGGCCAATATCTCTGCTGCCATCAACAGGGCCAGTATGTGCTAGCAGCGGTATTTTACTATGATGTCCTTAGGATATCTGTCTGTAGCCAATGGCACACACATGGAAAGCAGATGTGACCTCCCACACACATCATGTCTGTGAAGACAATCCCAATTACAGTAGCAATAGTATATAGAACTGTAATAGTACACAAATAAAGGTTTTCAATTCCTGCAAACCTGTGTGTGGTATTTTTTCCTATGACCTCTCTGTGGGTATATGCTGCAGGCAATGATTGCCATTTGTATGGGTAGCCCATACACCGTCCAATTGTTGAGGTATGAACTGTAGGCATAGTGACTGTTCCATGTTTTGTGCACCTCCTATATATGTATCTTACTGTACATATCTCTGCGTGTGAATGTGTAGTCGCATGTATATATATATATATATATATATATATATATATATATATATATATATATGTAAATATAAATATATATATATATATATATATAAATATATATGTATATCTGTATCTGCATATATGTGTCTGTGTATATGTATCCTGAGGATGTTGATAGCTTCCACACTTTCCATTTCCCATGGGAGTCAGACTGTACTGCATGATATGTTACCAATACCAGCCTGACATCATACAGATGGGATGTAGTACTGTTACCATCTTGTGCCCATGTCATGTCAGGTCTTGGTTACGGGATCTGCAACATGTGGTAGTGTATTTCAGGGTGGACGTGTTCGGCTGGGGGAGTATGCCTATTCGTACAAGACGTATATTGTTTGGGGCCTCTCAACCTCATTAATGATGCATGTGGACATATATGTTTCTGTTAATCTACAATTTCTATCTACAGATGTATGGCCATATATACCTATATAGGTATATATATTTCCTTACATATGTATAACTATGTCCGTATATACCTATAGAGGTATATATCTGCGTACATATATGTAACTTGCTGTGTATATATGGAGATATAGGTGTTGACATATATATGTGTAGATGTCAGCATTTGCATGTATATATGTTCATATATAAGTATATATATGTATATATTTCTGAATATTTATATAACTACATATATAGATATGTTGTATCTGTTTAGATATTAATATATTTACACACACACATACATCTAGATGTTGGTATACATTCTCTGTACTGTTGCATGACTGGGCTGGATGTTATGTTTCTGAAAACATCAGAATTATGTATATCTGGCATGGCATAGTGGTAATGCAATTTGCATTTGGTCTGCATGGTTCTGGGTTTGAGCCTTGCAGAGACTTTTTATTTTGTTGCTGGGGAGAACATGGGCCATTGAATACAGAGTGATTAAGGGACTTTAAAGCAGTTGTAAGTGGGTTTGCATGGAACTAAGCACAGCTAACTTCCGGTTACAGTTTCTTATACTCAGTTAGCTTCCACATTGCTTAATCTGTGTAGGCAGTGCTTACCCCCGCACAAACACGTTCACTACTGCTTACATATGCTTACTATTGCTTAGTTTTGCTTAAACCTGGTTACCAGTGCCTTATTCATTATGACACTGATACTTCACATGTGCATTTCCTGCAGTACTCTAGTTGATAAATATGCATTATTTACTGGGTTTTGCAACACAACTATTGGTTATAATGTGTTTTGCCATGTAAAAGAAACTATGCTGCAGTGGGACTCGAACCAGGAATGCCTGCTTGTTAAGCAAATGCTCTGCCCACTACACTATTGGTGTGCTGTTTCATTTGCATATATTTTCCTTTATATCCTCTTCAGCCTTTTAAGCTGCTTTAACCTTAGCTAAGCGTTGGGCACACCCGTGCACCTACGGGTAGCTCTACTCGGATTTTTAAACAGAATGATTACACGAGTTTCTTCATTTCATTTTAATGTACTGTTGCTGTTGTACACATGGGGAACTGTTGGTGGGGATATGCGGACACCTATGAGCGATCTCACTCATTTTTTCCCACTTCTTGCTGTTCTACATTGCAGGGGCATGTTTATCCTGAGATCTGTGCTCTCAGACACGCCCCCTGCACTTGTACATGCTCTGTGTAAGCCTAGGAGCTCGGGCAGCGTGCCTTGATTGATATGTATGGCGCGCTACTGTCCTGCTCCTAAACGGGTGCTTCCATGCAGGACTACGCTAGTCCTGCACGGAAGATTGGTGAATCCGGGGGAACATGTATTCAAGTTTTTATCTATGGTTTGTCAGAACTGAAAATGAAAAGTTTTGTGTCAGAAGTGTCGGTTTTAAGTATACTTTTATAAACATCACATTATGTCCCCCATTTGGTAAGATGGAGTTAATAACTATAAAAGTCATTAAAGACTCATTTCTCACTGACAGAACATGCATCTGACAAGTAAAGTTATTTATGCAATAGTCTTGAAATTAGTCAAAGTCTGATAATGTACGTTAGTCTACATTTAATATGCAAATAAATAAAGAGAAACAAAGTTCACAATGCATTCTTGCAACAAAAACAGAATGTTCAATAAGTTAGTAATTCACAGAACCCCATTGTGTTATGGGATAACATCTCAAAGGGTGCAGAAAAAGAGGTGTGTGAATGACCATATAATGTCATGGAAATGAAGAAATGCAGTCTAATGAGTACATAATGAAATGCAAATGAGTTAATGCAAAGTAAGTTGTGATTTGTAGTCACCAGGTGTGAAATGGCCCAAATGGTTGTATCTGATTAAGGCAAAAAATCAAACTAAAAATTGTACCTTGTGATGGTCATCAAATGCATCCACCATGGGTATGCACATATCTGCAACCACAGGTAAAAATGGGGTGCAGGTCTCCAATGATGGCACTTGTTAATATCCTGAAGTGACCATGTCAGCAATGTGCCCTATCATTTAGTGCACAAGGCAGATCATGGCATCATGTATGGCCTCCAGGGTCACCTGAAGACCAGACACAATGACATCCATCTATATTTCCATGTATGTAGCTGCAGTTTGCATAATGATTACAGCCCTGCACATCTGTTGGTTAAGTCTGAGAGTTCCAGGAATGTCACAGGCCAAGTGGGACAGTATGATATGCTGTGCAGCACTGCTAGCCAGCTGTGCAATGGGTATTTCTATGTCACATGCCTGCTTCTACTGGGATACAACTTGCTGAGGCCATAACATCAGTGAACATGGAGACTCCTCAGGATGTGTAGGCAGTTTGCCACCCCATGCTGTTTGCTCAGTGTGGGGGTATACTATAGTGTCATCCCAAGCAGTGGATGTATGATGTCCAGGAATGAAATAGACAGTGTTAGTGTGTCCTGAGCAAAAACCATAGCTAGGGTGGGGTAAAACTGCAGTTGTCCTCAGTGCAAGTGATTTGGGGAGTCCAATTACATCTGTAAATGAGGTGCCACTCTGACCTTCCAAACAGAACTGGCAAAGATTTAAGCAGGCATGATTGCTATTTTATATTCAACACTTAGTATGGAATCCAGTTTGAATAAGTAGACCGTTTTAATTTTCAACCAATTGTTTAAGTGAATTTAGTATGAAATGTCACATCTCTTCACTCATCTAGCCAAGATTCCAAGCACTGCAATTCCACAGTATCTAAATCCTAAGAAAATTGTTATACCATCAAACTGATTTACAAAGCAGTAAAAGTCAATAATAATAATAAAAAAAACTTTGTTTTGTTGGGAGGCTCCCATATACTTTTGAATGTGGGGATTCTGTCTCATATCTCATTCCTGTTTATATATTATCTCCAAGGACAAACAAACACAAAAGATGGGAAATAAGTAAAAAAATAAAAGGCACTTTCTCTGTCTTCTCTGAGTCACCATAACAAAACACAGAACCTGCAATAAACAAAGCCTAAACACACAGTAAGATGTCAACAACATCTAAATGTGGTCTAATACACCTTATAATTTCCGTTCCATTTGTTGTGATGCAGGTGATGCTAGTTGAATTATTATTATTTTTAATGTTATCCCAATTCCCACTCTTCTATGTGACCTGCCCTCAGCTAGGCTTAGTAGAAGTAAAATTCGCACTATAAATTTCAAACCATTTTTGACATGAGAACTAACAAGTTTCATACAATCAATCCAGTACCAATCTTTGGAAATATTTAACTTACAGCAATCTCATACTAACCTTGAAATCAGTAGTTTGCTTACTTTTATTGACATTTGATTATTGGGGAAAGTCCAGCTGAGTTTGTGTCCATTTCCAGGGGAGGCCTAGGGAGAAAAGCTCCAAAGTATTACAAAAACATTTTAAGAACAGTAATTTTACAATCTTCAAAAAATAATACAATAAAAGAAAATAATAAAAATCTACAGTTTAAACAATTATTGTATTGCATTAACAACTTAATGGGAAAGGAAAACTCTGACCATTCCCTGGGGCTTGAACCCAGGACATACCATATTTCATGTGGTTGTCACTGTCACAACACCTTCAAGGAGTGCCTGAACAGTTAGGTACCTATTTTCCCCCAAGACCATCTTTTTCTTTCATCTGGGAAACCATCAGTAAAGTGATTTTAAATGCATACTGGCAAGACATTAAGCTTATTTATTAAGACATTTACATAAATATGACAAATTAAGCTATTTAACATAGACAACACAGAATATCTTTCAAGATGTACAACTTACTGTGCAGCTGTCAAGGACTGATATACATTATCTAAGATGTTACTTTATACTATGCAATAGTATGCAAGCCACTTAGTTTTGGAAATGTTAATGATACACATGGAAAGTAAGAACTAAGAAAAGCACTATCATGGAAAGAAGGCGTAGGTGACGTTATTTTAGATGTCATCAAGATATTCAGTGAGTAAGGGAAGAAATGGCTTCAGAGAGTACTCATCAAAGAATGGAGAGAAAGACATAGTCTCAACTGTGGACAGTACAGAGGTATCAGACTCCTGTCAAACTGCAGTACCGGACAAGGTGATTGATAATTGAATACAGAGTAGTAGAAAGTAAGATGGCAGATGAGCAGTTCAGATTCAGATCAGGATGCAGGACAACCAACCCAGTGTTTGCAGTAAGAAAGTTAGTGGAGAAGAAGCTAGAAATGAGAAATGTGTCTAAACGGGTATTCTTACACTTGAACTAAGCATATGACAAGGTCCAAAGAAAGCGTATTTAAGCAGTCCTGTGATGGATCAATGTCCCAGAAACATTGGTGGAATTAATGCAGGCTGTGGACAAGGACCAGATGACACAAGTGTGAACAGTGTTAACACTCACAGAGGGGTTTCCAGTGCAAGGAGATGTGCATCGAGATTCATCTCTGCTGTTGATATTGCTGATGGGCTACAATAGCAAACAAGTTGGGTGGGACAGGTCAACAAAGCTGCTGAATGTAAACAATGTGGCATCACAACCATACTCTTGACAAATGATAGGGGAATAAAAGGTAAATCTGAAGGCACATAGGATGAAATTAAATGCAGTGAAGACACATATAGCAGTAAATGAGGGAACTCAGAAAAGATAAAAAAAAATTAAGCTAGAAGGAAAAATACTGCTTCAAGTGTTTGGAAGGGCTGGTTAAGGAGAAGGGAAGTCTAGATGAGGAGACCAAAATTCTGCTGCAGACAGTTAGCACAGGATGTCAGGTGTACAGTGTGACAGAAGAATGACAACTTTTTTGAAAAGTAAGGTAGTCCAAGTTTTTGAAAAGTAAGGTAGTCCAAACAATGGTTGACCAATGTCTCTGTATGGAACAAAAACCTAGCCAGTGAAAACATCCCAGTTAAAGAAGCTTGAAGTGATAAAGTTGAAATGCCTGAGATGAGCTGTATGGAGTGTACTGTGGAACAGATGAAGACATGAGGATATCAGAGCAAAAGTCTAAGTAACTCCAAGGGCATAGAAGGTCAAGGAGAGCAGATTACAATGGTCTGGTTGCATCTGCAGGAAAGCAGAAGATGATTTGTTGAAGGCGATTAGAAAAGACGGGAAGAAGACAAGAAGAAACAAGGTTTTCCAGCCAAGAGATGGATGAAGTGAATGTGAGAAGACTAGTAGGTGTGGCTGCTGAAGAAGGCAGAAGATCAGCAGTTAATCAAGACAGGTGATGAGAGTTGATGCGAAACTTTGACCCTATATAGAAAATGGGGTACTCTTCCATTAACGGGGCAACAGTCTTCGTGAATCAGAACTGTTGCCATGAAGCATGCTCGGAAAAGTACCTAAACGTTTTAAGGATCTTTTTTCCTTTCTGCTTGTTTCCCTAAACTCTTCAATGTAAATGCAAGTCTAAATAAACGTTGTGCCCCAGGTAGAAATTACAGCGAAAAGACATCCTGAAGTTGTGTGTTTCACTTTAAGTTAGCAAAATTTCTTGATTTGGGGCAAGTCAGTTAAAAAAAATAGTTGGTGCTTTTCAGAAGATAAATAATATGGCTGCAAACCTTCTGCACAATGGCACCGGAGTTTGTTTCTGTGAAGGAAAATAAAAAAATGGTCAGATGCTGAAGTCTGAATATCCGATGTCTTGGAAGTCACGAAACATGACGTCTTGCTTTTTAAGCAATTATTCACAATAATGGTATCTTATTTTTCTTAACCACCATCTAAACTGCCACTTTGCTTTATTAATGTTTGTCAGAGGCAGCTGTACTTTATGTTCATAGTCAAGCAAGTGTAACTGAACCGCAGTATTGATGAGAATATACTTTACACTGCAGGATGTGATACTTTGTGCATTTTGATAACTGGCGCTACCTTACATTTGATAAAAGTTAAATAAACTGAGTTCCTTTAATGAAAACTGTGTCTTGGGCTCTGAGGAAAAGAGGCAAAAGAACACAAAGAACATAAAAATGATTAAGAGTGAGAGGACAAAGACAGAGTTACAAGCAGAAAAAAAGAAGCACCTGTGGCTTCACATCAATCGGACGTTTTGGCTGCTGACACTTTAACGGAAAAGTACCAAAAATGGTTAAAGTGGGCTTGTTAATGATGATATTGCATATCACAAATCTAGAAAGATCTCCAGTTTACTGTATTATACATAGACAGTGAAAATCCTTTTTTTTCTCTCTTACTGCACAACATTTCACAACATGCCCCTGAATAATAGAGTCTATATTAGATCACCGAGCACTTAAAAAAGCAAACGGTGATTAATCGACCCTATGTAAGAGAAAGCTTACATTTTTGAACTGTCAGAACAGCAATTTTTTTCCTAGGGAAAAAAAATCGCTGTTCCAATAACAACCAAAAAAAAAAAACATACCTTAAATATTACATTAAATGGGGGGCTTTGCCCCCCACACACCCCGATGTGGGGGGGCTGTGTCCCCCACACCCCCCTACTTAAATATACCAACTCCAAGACTGCAATACAGTGCCGAAAACAGCAAAGTAACGAAGCGGCCAAGCAAATTCTTTGCCCTGGGAAAGAATTCGCTTAAAAGCTGCTTTGATATTTTGCCATTTCAGGCTTTTGAGTTCAACCAAGACACATTTGAAAGAATGCGTCTTCGGTCTTCTAATAGGGAGCCAAATAATATATAGTTTGTTCAGTTATGAAAATGTAAAGGCAAATATAAAAACATGAATAGCAAGTGAAAAACAGTGATTAAGAGTGCCACTGCAGGACATCCTATATTAGAAATCTTAGGGGGGATATTCAGAAATGCATAGCATACTGCATTAAGTGAAATAACACTGTGAGTTGTGACATACATGGAGGGGGAATATCAGAGCCACCAACACATAGCACGATTGGCCTAGTGGGAAAATAGTGCATGCAAATAAATGTTGATATGCTTATGAGAGCCATTGTGTATGCAAATGATGAATTCAAACTTGGTTGGTTCAGAAATATTAAAAAGATATCATAATGAACAGCAGTAATTAGCTTTTATGAACGCCATATTTTTCAGTGTAGGTGTACCTGTCATGATAAGATGCTAGTAGTAGCATTAGCTTTACTTGTTCAGCATCTGTTATTGGCCACCTTGGAAGACAGTGTCTACAGTGTAGCATGCCACTGCCCTCTGCATTGCAGAACAGTCTGTCAGTGGCTGACATACAAGTACCTCCATGTTTGGCACAGAGTTGACTGCTACCTTGTTGACAGAGACTGCCTATCCCTGTCCACACAGTAGTTTGTGCACCATTAGGCATCCTTGCCATTGGGACCTTTCAGTATCTGACATGGAACATGTTAAGAACTTCACAGGTGCTGACCTCACAAATCCTGTACCAGTTCCTTGACATGATGCTACAGCATGTTGAGGTACATAATTTGTTTCCAAGGTTAGCAGAGGAGAGAAGCAACACTATATGGACATTTTATACCATATCCTGTTTCTCTGTGGTACTTCGGGCTATTGATGACACCTGCATTGTCATCAAGGTTCCAACTGCTCCATGTGGCATCTGGTGTAGCAACCTGAATAGCTTCCACTAAATCAACTAACAGATTATACACATCCAGGTAATTCTCAAGTTACCTGCTATGACAAACCAAAATGCTGCCAGCCCAACTAGCTGGAAATTTGTAAATAATTATATGTCACTTGAAAATATTAATATGATTTATATAGAAATGTGACACTGCCAGCCCAGCTATCTGGAATTTTGTAAATAATCCTATGCCGTTTGTGAATATTAATATGATCCATAGGTCTGTCTTACAAACGTAAGAGAACTATATGTTATGTGGATATTAAACTACTGGTGCAGAAGTGTGTGTTGAACTGTATGTTATGTACTGAGCTTCAAGAACGTAACCACAGTGTACCCTAGTGGGAAAGAACAGAGTTAACTTGCAAGCTTCAAGAATATAAATTAAAAGTGTTTTACGATGTACTATAAAAGTTAGTTTCAAGGCAGCAAGGAGACAGGATGTCTAGAGCTAGGAATTTCTTTCTGTTGTCTTGAAACAGAAATAATTACTAGGTTTAAAATGTAAAAGTGTTTAACTGTTTTACAACTTCTAGTTCTAGGCAAACTTCTGAGAGATATGTACTTCACACACAAAGATTGCAAAAATTCTGTTGGCATCTGTTAGCCTGGAAACCGAAGGCAGGTGACAAATAGTGATGTCATCTAGCTGACCCAGCAGTCATTTTTGATATTAATTTGGGAACTCTCTCAATGACTGAGCATTTTGTATTTGTCTTTCGATCTGGAAACATCCTCTCATCAGCACTTGCCCTGCTATAGTAGGTAACCAGAGTACAGCAATCTCTTTTAGATATAGACAGGAATATAGTAAAGATTAGTTAGATGTTTTCTGTATTTATTTGAGACTGTCCTACAATGTTGTTTTAAAATATTTCCTGTGATGCTGAACTCTGTAGCCACTGTGCTGAGTTATTTATTTATTATTTATTTATTTATTTATTTACATTTGTTGACCGGGCTAGTCTAACTGGATACATGTCCATTTTCAGTAGAGGCCCAGGGAGAAAAGCTCCAAGCAGACAGGTAATGACATTATTATACAATAATAATATAGAAAAGTTATCAACATATACAGATAACACCATTATTTGTGATATTTGCAAAAGAGGATGGTCAAGAACAAATTTACAATAAATGAAAAAGTATGATTTTATTATTTTTTTTTTTTAGGACAACATAGTACAGCAAAAAGGCCATAGAATAATTAGCACTAAAGTACCCTGGAGAAGAGAAATAAAAGGGATAGCAGGAATGTGTAAAGTTGGAGAGATCAGTCAGGGTTAGTGCAGGGGCAGAGCAGTGAGTTTTTAAATGTTCTTTGAGATGTTTTTTAAAAAGATGTGTGGAAGAGAGAGTAGAAAGTTCACTTGGAAGCTGGTTCCAGGCCTTGCCAACTGTGTTAGCAAAAAGAGAGTCTCCAGCTTTGTTTTTAGATTTAATAGTGGAAACTAGAAGCTTATCGGCTGAGCGAAGAGTAGTAAGGTTTTTGTAAGGGGTAGTCAGATTATTGAGGATTGGGATATTATTAGGGTGGAAAAGTATCTTTTGGGTTATAGTAAGTTGATGATAAAGTAGTTGGTGCTGCAGTTCTAACCATCCCAATTGCTTGAGGTTGAGACAGTGGTGTGTTCTAAAAGGGTTGCCGGTAGCAAGTCTGGCTATGTTATTATAGCTAGTGGCAAGTTTGTTAAGGTTGCTTTTGGAAAGGTTAGTATAAATGGCAGAATCATAAAGCAGGGTAGAGATCAGATGAGTTTGGGCTATAGTGGTTCTGGCTGTAGGTGTAAGGAAGGGTTTGATTCTATACAGGGAACCCAGTTTTTTGTTGACAGATTTTATGGTAGTGTTGATATGATTGTCATAGCTAAGGTTGTTGTCAATGGTTATGCATAGGAGACGGGTTGTGGTATCAGGGGATATGGTGGTTCCATTGTTAGAGGTTATAGTGAAGTGAAATTGTGGTGATTTTAGAGTGGGAGTAAAGAGTAATAATTTTGTTTTTTTTTGCATTCAGGAGGAGGCAGTGTTGCATGAACCAATTTTCAACAGTATGAAATACAGACTGGGTGAGGGTCTGGAGTGTGGTTGGGGGCCTAGCAGAGCAGATTAAAGTAGAATCGTCGGCATACTGAATGCAGGTGGCTTGAGGAATTTTAGTATTTAGGTCATTAATAAACATTGAAAAGAGAAGAGGGCCTAGGATAGAGCCTTGAGGTACTCCAATGTTTATGGGGAGGGGAGTTGACAGCATATTATCCCAAAGGACTGCTTGATGACGGTTGTCTAAGTAGGATTTAAACCAGAGTAATGCCTGTGCGTCCAGTGAATGGGCTTTTAATACCTCTAAAAGCAGATTATGGTTGACCATATCGACGGCTTTTGAAAGGTCGATAAACAAAGCGGAGGAAAGAGTGTTATTGTTACGATTTTTGTTTATACAGTCAGAAAAGGATAGCAGGGCAGTTGAAGTACTATGGAATGGTCTGAAACCATGTTGGCAGTTGGCAAGCAAATTGTTGTGGAGAAGATGGTCAAGTAGTTGTTGGTGGATAAATTTTTTCCATTATTTTAGCTATAGGAGAGAGTAAGGTGATAGGTCTAAAGTTGGAAATGTCAGTTGATATTCCACCTTTGTGTAAAGGAATGATGTGAGATACCTTCCATATAAGGGGGATTTTACTTTCTGAAATAGTTCTATTAATAAGGATAGAAATAGGGTAGGCTATAACTAGCTGCAATTTGCAGGTATTCTGCTGGTATACAGTCAGCAGAGGGGGTGCATGGCTTGAGTTTTAGAAGGAGGTTACAAATGAGGGATGTAGGAATTGGTTGTATGTGAAAAGAAGGAATAGAGGTTGATGTGGTATTAGGTGGGAGGGAGCTGGTGGGTGGTAGAGAATTAGCTAGAGTTTGTATGGCTTCAATAAAGTAGTTATTAAAGTAATCAGCTATTAGTTTGGGGTTATTTTGGGTGATCCTTGATGGGGTGGTAGACTTGGTATGACCTGGATGATGTAGTTTGTTCATAGCTGACCAGAAATGTTGTGGTTTTTGTTTGTGGGCTTGTTGGAGGTGAATTTAAAAGGTTCTTTTATCTAGTAGGATGTCTTTTTTTGTAGCATTTCTTAATCGTTTAAAGTAAAGGTGGTCAGAAGGGCTTTTAGAGGCTCTCCACTTGGCCCAGATTTTATTTCTTAGGAGGTTTTTTGCCTTGTTTGTTTTGTGAGCCAAGGGGCAGTTTTGGTCTTTATTCTGGATGAGCGATGGGGGGCATGGAAGTCTAGGATTTGAAGGAATTTAGTATTAAAGTAGGTAACTGCTTCATCAAGTAGAAGATGAAGCAGTGATGAACATTCTCAAGCCTTCAGTTCTGTTTGGAAGTTCTCAGTGTGAAAGTTTTTTTTGAGCGGGAGGTTTTAAAAATAGTAGGATTGGGCCTATGAAGTTTTTGTTTAATTATATAGGTAAGAGCATGGTCACTGATGTCATCAGGAAGGGTTCCTGGCTTATAAGTAGTAGGATGATTGTTTATGAGAATCCAGTCAAGTAAGGTTTCCTTACCACTTTGTTTGTGGATTCTCATAGTGGTGGTTATCATTTGTGAGAAACCAAAAAGATTTATGTGGTTAATGGGATTTGGGGACCTACAAGTAGACCAGTCTATATTAAAGTCGCCTAAGACAATGGTTTCCTGGTGTAGGTGTATAGATAGGCTACTAAGTATATTTTCCAGAATACTGATATTGTTTCCTGGGGGAAGTTAGGAACAGATTATGTAGATGGATTTATGGTTATTGATTTGAAGTTTAGCTGAAAGGGTTTCTGCTGTGGGGTTTGTGGGAAGTGGCACATTGAAGGTTGATAGTTGGGAGTTCTGATTTATAAAAAATGGCTACTCCCCCACCTTTTTTGGTAGTTCGGTCTTTTCTCAGGATGTTATATCCTGGGGGGGGGGGTAATTTCCTGATCTTTGGTTGAAGGTCTAAGCCAAGTTTCAGTAATGCAGATGATATCAAAGTTGTGGACATCTAGAGATGCATGAAGATGGGATATTTTATTATTGATGCTATGGATGTTAAGGTGAGCTATCAGAAGGGAGTTAGATGGCCTTGTTAGGGTGGAGGTGGTGTAGGGTGTTTGGTTATGAGGGTCACTGGGGAGTGTTGTATGTGGACCAGGGTTAGGATGGATATCACCATCTAAGAGATGATGTTGTAGGGGGTTTTGTATTAGTTTTATGAATTTGAAGTAGTTGTATGGAGGTTTCTTGTCAAGGAGGTAAGTGATATGGGTAGATCTGTGGTACTTTGGAAGGGTATAGCTAGAGGTAGAGGTTATGTTAATGTGTTTTAGGGAATTTATATGTGAGAATGTAATGATTTGTTGGTAGTGGTGGTGGTGTTTTAGTAGAGAATAGTGTTCAAAGAAGGTTAGTGAGAATGCTAGAGTAAGGGCAGCTAGAATGCTGGGTAGGAGTAGGAGGTATGTGTAAGTAGAGTTGTATTTAGAGGCCATCGGGTTGAATGGGTAAGGGTGGTGTGAGGTGAAAGAAGGTACCTAGCATTGTGTAGGAGTGCAAGGTGTAAAGTAACAGGTGATAATAGAGGTAGCAGAAGGAGGAAAAGAGAGTAGCAGGTGGTGGTGAGCTTAGAGGTGAAGTTTAGTATGAGTTGTTGCAGAAATTAGGAATATAAGGGTAAATTAAGTGTAGTTGGAATAACTAGAGAAATTAGAGATGGAAGAAGATGGAAGAGAGAGTTGTAGGAGGATTGAAGCAAGAGTGTTATAGAGGTTACAAATGTAAGAAGAAGGTAGGTTAAGTTGGTAAGTACAGCAGGTAATAGTAAGGTTAGGTATGGGGGGTGTAAGGTTACTGTGGATTGGTTGGGAATTATTCTTGTAGAAAATAGGGGGTGTTAAATGGAAGTAGGTTGTGATAGGTAGTTAAGGAGCAGGGGGTGTGGTTATGCAGATATAAAGCTAGCAGTAATGGGATGGGTGGATATGGGGGTGTTAATTGGAAGTAGGTAGTGATAGGTAGTTGAGGAGCAGGGGGTGTGGTTATGCAGTTATAAAGTTAGCCGTACTGGGGTGGGTGGAAATTGGGGGTAGGGTAGGGGAGCGGAGTGAGCCCGCAGGGCGAATGGAGCGGGCTACAGCAGGTAGATGAAGATTCTGCAGAGAGACAGAGAGTAGCAGGTTCCAGGTAGAGAGAAGGCATCCAGAGGTAAGTAGAGTTAGGTACAGCAGGTTAGAGACAAAAGGGACCAAAATAAAACTAGGAGAGGTATAATGGAGCTAGAGGGTGTGATAAGAGAGGGATAGGAGCAGCAGAACAATGCAGAAAGATTCACAGCTAGGCAAGGGGAATAACCTGAGAGAAGATCCAGATAAGAAAAAAGCTATGGAAAGTGGGGTAAGGATTATTTACCTAAAGCAAGCTTAGAGCGCCACCTAGTGGGCAGAGAGTAGAATACAAGAAAAAAACTGTGATAAAAGTGGCAGGTAGGGGTGCAACAGATAATGGGTCCAAGGGTATGGAAATATGACAGTAGGATCACCGATAGAGAGGAGTATGGCTGCTAGAGTCCTGGCACAAAGGCTTAAATAACTATCTATACTTACTACAGGAATAACTTACGCAGAAACAGTTTATAATTTATACTAGATACAGTGTAGGTTAAACAGATACACCTAAGAAGTAGGACTTGGGTATAGCATACTTTCTTAGTCCGTAGGAGCAGGGAAGAAAAAAATCCAGTCACTGGGCAGCAGTAATCTTTGGTCAGGCACTGGGATGGCTGGAATAGAATGAAAGGGGTCTTTTACTGACTAGGCGGGTCCTGTAGAGCAGGATAGGAGATACAGAGTTTCTTAGTCTGTAGGAGCAGGGAAGAAAAAAATCCAGTCACTGGGCAGCAGTAATCTTTGGTCAGGCGCTGGGATGGCTGGAATAGAATGAAAGGGGTCTTTTACAGACAAGGCAAAGAACAAGAGTATTGTCTTGTTCTTTTATTATTTATTAAAAATATTTAAACCTTTTAATTGTGGCTGGTTTGTTTAGAGCTATTTAAGCTCTTAGAGTACTTGTATATGTACTTAGGGACACTGTATAGGCCACTCCTAAATAGCCTTGAAAGTCTTGGTCACACTTACCATTTGGATAATAGTAACATTACACAGTAGGGTTGGTCACCCTTTGGGAAGGGCCTTATAGTAGCTGATATAGAGTTAGTTGGTGGCAGTGATAACTACCTTTTAGTCTGGGCAGAAGGGGCATAGCTGGTAATACTGTGCCAGCTTTTCCCAGGAGTGTGTGTGTGTTTGTATATCAATCAAATTTCAAAGTATGTGTTTCGGCTACTTGAGCAGGGACACAAAGCACTGGTTTTACAGAGATGGTGCTGGAGTTTTTGGCTTGACCACTCAGATGAGATCTTAACCCTATAGCTTATGCCAGTGGGTAGTCTTATTGGGGATCTGGCGAAAGAGGGAGAAACCAACTACAGACTGACTGTGATCTCTGTGTGCTCTTAAGGGAAATTGTACTTTACTGTGTGTACTTGTCATCCTCTCAATATATACTTCCCTCACTGGTGCTAGTGGTGAGGATTGAGGCTCCTTGATTACTGGGTCAGTAGAGGGGCGTCACACCAGCATCTGGCAGACATGCAACCTTTACCAGCATTTCATGTGAGTTGACTTTCTACAAGGTCATCTAGTTGGTAGGTATCCATATTGTCACCCATACAGGCCATGATACTGCAGTCCCATGAAGGTCAGCAGCAGATTGATCATAATAGTGTTTTCTATTGAGTGTTTCAGGTGATGCTGGATATGTCTTGGAGCCATAGGTCATGACCTCCGACAGCCCTAGTTTCTTCCATGTCTTAATTTTCAGGTTAAATGTTAGTATCAAGTATATTGTTTACATATAACTTACTTCTGTTCTGAACTATGTCTGCAATTTTTGTGGAATAACTTTCCACGGTACATCTTATTGTCAGTGTCAAATATGCCCTGGAGCCATTGCCATTAACACCATACACAATCCAGAGAACGTGATTGAGACATAATGCTACATCGCATTGTGACAAACCTAAAACATCTTTAAACATGTGTTCAGACTGCTAAAGAACTGATCTGATGCCTAGATCCTTCAGGTTATGGACTACTGTATGCTTCAGAGACCTGCAGTAAGGTATATGCTGCCTCTGCAGTTCTGTACAACATGATAGAATGCAGACAGCTACAGCAGAGGATTGCCATTAGGGGACCAGAAACACTGTGGCCATTTGTGGAGTAGGTGTAATTTGAAGAGGCAGTATAAGAGCTACCTGCAGGGGAAGATCATGTGGCACTGGCAAAAAGGTGGTATCCAGTCTACAACAGATCAGACACAGTAAAGGTTAAAACCAGTGCATACAATACTACACCCAGTCTATGCTTCAGTGTGTTGACTGGTTACACTGTGCATCAGACATTACCTACATATATAACACAGTTAAGAGTTCAGGGCATTATAGTCATCAAATGCACAGGTAGGGAGGGGCACTGTGAAAGAAATCAGCAACAGACTCAGTGCTGGGAGGGTTAACTAAGGATATGAGGGGGGTATGTGACATGGCCAAGAGATTAGGGAGTGCTGAGTAGGAATGGGCTACTGTTTCCTGACAGGTTAGACATCCAACAGTACCGGGTATGTGATCAGAACTGGTGCCAAAGCACAGTGCTACTGTGGAGAGTGTTGGAGGAGAATACAGCCAAGATGGTTGCCTAAGTTGAAAGCTCTAGACAGGGCCAAAATATTTTGGATAAAAATAGTGTTCCCAAAAAGGGAACCCAGCAAGAAAGATCAGTGAGCAGGAGAATAAGGAGGAACAGATGGCACTTTTAAAGCTGCAAATAAGTCAGAACAATTGTGCATTTTATTTGGAAAGATAATCACAGTAGGCCAGGATCTGAGTTCCTTGAAGCAAACAATAGAATAACAACAACAAATAGAAGCAGAAAGGCTACAAAGAAAGCTGCAAAATCTAGAGGATAATAAACCAACAATTAAAGCTGATCTGCAGGAACATATTCGCAGAATAAATGCACTAACAGACAAAAAAATAAAGACAGTGAGAAAAGATGGAGGATCTCAAAAATTGCTCAAGAAGAAGTAACATCAGGATAACTGGAATACAAGAGAGATTGACAATGAACTGGAGCAGTTTGTCATTCTGCTATTACATAAGAGATTCATGATACCAGGAAATTAAGAAACAATAATAGAAAAGATACATAGAGTCAGATGGTGATAAGCTGCAGCTGAATGCAGTCCCAGTCATGTGCTGGCATGTTTCAATTAATTTTACTATCCCATCACTTAACACTACCATCAAAGTTGATTCTTTTTGATTTCCTTGGTTAGGGGTCACCACAGTGGATCACCGGTCCACTTATGATTGGGAGTGGACTTTTACAGTGTCGAGATGCCAGCCCAGTGCCCAACCTTCAAAGAAGGCACACCCACTCACGCACGCACCTACCTGCATGTCTTTAAACTTCACTTGACCACGGAGAAAAGGTGATACACATATTAAACTTTTGGGTACCATAATTGACGATCAATTAAAATATGGCCAGCACATTCAAAATGTTATTAAAAAAAAAAAACATAAAAACTGCGACTACTATATAAGAACAACAAACTCCTTATATCTGACACCAAACTGTCTCTGGCTAGGGCATTCCTCCTTTGGTGCCTTCTGTATGCTGCTCCCATCCTTACAAACTGACAATCCACACTTATAATCAGGCTTGCACAAACTTATAATAAAATCACTAGATTTGCAACTAACCTATGCTATAACTCACACCTATCCTATAAGTCACACAATTGCATTGCATTAAAGAAACTTCAATGGCTTGAGTTCCCCCAACAAATATTATTTTCTCAGCTACAAATCATACACTCCCTACTCCATAAACCATCTGCCTGTCCCTCCCTCTCCTCCCTTGTATCTTACTATACTCTCAACCTCTGTCTCCAGAGCTCCAACCAACATCACCTAGGTACATCATTTACCTGGTAAACTCAACCTCACAAAACTGAAGGCTTAAATTTTTCATGTATATTTTTATATCTCTTTATACAAATGCTACTTGTTTATTTGCTATGAGTATGCTTCTTGCTTTTTACTTTTTGACTGGTTGTACTTCTAATCTTTTACTATACTGGAGTGTGATTTTTTAATATATATTGTTTGAGTGTGAATTTTTAAAATGTAAATTGTTTGCAATCTGGAACTTTTCTCCTTGGGTCTCCACTGAAAATGGGCTACTGGCCCAGTTGGACCAGCCCGGTTAACAAATGTCAATAAATAAAAAAAAAAAATATATATATATATATATATATATATATATATATATATACACACACACATACAAACCCAATAAAAACATTGGTAAATACAGCTGTATATATATATATATATATATATATATATATATATATATGTTTTCTCCCATTTTTGCTATGTTCATCTCTGCCACCTCTGTACGTGTTTCCTCTGCCTGTTTAACTGCCTTGCTCTGTCTAATGTTTACCAGCCATTTATTTTTATAGCTATTGTCATTTTACTATAGCTTCAAATTTAATGTACTTTTGTTAATTGTTTGTATTACACTGGAGCTTTTTTCCTCGGGTCTCCACTGAAAATGGGCTTCTGGCTTAATTGGACTAACCCAGTTAATAAATGTCAAATAAAATAAAGTTGCTGTAAAAAAATAATTAGCCATGAAAAAAAGTTATCCCATTTGAGGGATGTTCATAAAGCTGGACGCAAATTATTCAGAATCACCCTATAAGAGAAGGAAAGCTATGCTGGATGTACTAAATAAATTATAATAGAACAGCTGCATGGTTGAAATACCCTGCAATTCTGTACAAGAGGAAGGGGAATGGTTCAGATTACACAATATGGAGGATGCTCAGAAGTTTAAACAAAGGTATCACAGGCAGCTAAAGAACCCAGACAGTAAAAATCTGAATCTCCTGAAAGGGTTTGGACTGGAAGAGCAACCTTAGATGTAAAACAGGTAAAAACAAAGACACTGGGACAATTTCTGATGCCGAAAGCCGCACTGGAAAGAAGACAAGACAGGAGAACTCGAATGGGTAGGTGCCCATTTTTCAGCTGAGACTTGGGGAGAAAAGCTATAAAGTATTACAAAAACATTTTAAGAACAATAATTTTACAAGTTTCAGAAATACTACAAAACATCTACAGTTTAAATCATTATACCAGATTACATATAATGTGACAACATTGATTAAAATAGATAAAACCTATATGACAATGATTTAATATTTAGAGAAAGTTTATAGAAATTAAAGGTAAGTTAGTATAATACAGACAGGAATTCCAATATGAAGTAAGAGCAAAAAAACAGGGTTATGGTCACTTTAGATAGAGAGTCAGGGGAAAGAAATTCATTGAACTTAAAAAGTCAGTGAAGAAGGGAAATTGAGGAAATGTAAGGTATGAATAGGTACTTGCTCTTATTAAGGGATATAGTTTATCCTGAGGCTGAACAAGAACAGAGTCAGATTATGACTAGGAAATCTTTCAGAACAGTTTTAAAGGACTGGAGAGTATTAACCTGATGGGTATAGGTAAGGAGTTCCAGGCCTTAGCAACATGGTCTGGCTATAGACCATGTCCAGAAGATTTGATAGGTTCTGGACAGAGATGTTTTTGGCCATTGTAATGATTAAGAACATAGTTGAGTAGAATTGTAGTTAGTGCTGGACAAGCAGTTGGATGTCGGATAATTCTGTTTATTTATTTGTTTATTTTTACATTTGTTAACCAGGTTAGTCCGACTGGGCCCAGAGAGCCATTTTTCAGTAGAGACCCAAGGAGAAAAGCTCCAGGAAAGTAATTAAAAAATAAGAAAAAACTAACAATTCAAGTTGCAAGATACTTAGTACAAAAACAGAGAGACATATACAATACAAATGTATACAGTATTTTGAGAATGCAGTAACAATATGTTTGAGAAATTTGGTTAGAATTAAGTTATTTACAAGGAATGTAGCAATGCCTAAAATAAAATAAAAAATTCAGAGTAACATCATGGCATAGTACAACATGCATAGGTACTAACTGCAGAGAGTAATATGTAAACAGTTTAGATAGATTTCATAGGTGTTAAAAAGCTGTGTATGTTAGATGATGGAATAATGCTAACCGGTTTAGTCTTTTAAGTGCTATACAGTGGTGAGTTCTGAAAGTGGTATTTGCACCAAATTTGGCCACTTTATTATAGCATTGTTCATGTTTTTGTGATGCCTGGAGATTAGTAAGGATGGGAACTGAGAAAAGATGCAAGATGGTGTTGGGAAAAACAAGTGAAAGAGTTATATCAAAGGGTAAAATAACGAGAAGCCCCTTCAAAAGGAGGTTTAGGGTCAAATTTTGAGAAAAAAACAGAAGCAGAGGCAGACAAGGGAGAGGTCTATGGAGATAGTACAGCTGTGTGTCAGAGGTTTCAGGTGACTCAGAAGTGAATAAGTGGAAGGAATAGACGCTGAAAGGTAGGTGAATGTGGGCAAGACAGGAAGGATGTATTAAATAAAACACATCCTCACCTTGTGAAACATGCCATGAAACACAGCATCAAAATGTTACAAACAATGGAAGGAAATGAATCTATTCTTAGGGCTTAGGGTAGTGATGGGTAATGCTGCCAAAGGGGATATAGAGTCAACCCTCCAATGTATACAATATATTTTTCATAACTACTTACTGATGTACAAGAAGCTACAGTAAAAATAAGTTGAATATCTAAGTCTAAAAACAAATGCATGATAATTGTTAATTTAAGAATTGGGGAACATGAAAAGGAATACATCGAGGAAGCAGGAGAAAAGTAAGATAAAGAGTGACCCACAGACAAATGTGAAATAAAGGAATGATTGTGGATAAGTAGCATAGTAAGAGCTATAAAACTGCAAATTAACAAAAGTGTAGACTATCCCAAAAGTGAAGCTAGCATATCAGACCAATGAGCTACACTGGGGAGAACAATGACTATAAAACAATTGCAACATCAGTACTCAGTAGGCATGCAGTGTATTAGTGTGAGGGCCACTGGTATGGAACAAAAGAGAGTCATAAAATGCCAATATTCAGGGTATACCCATTTGCATGCAAGATCCAAATGACAGAGATCCAGATGCTGGGAACAGAGGAGGGATCTGAGCATGGGCAGCTACCAAAAAATGCACTGTTCACATTAGAGTGTAGACCAAGTGGAAGAGATATGCCAAATGCCAGCAACTGGAAAAACATAGAGGGTTGGGTGAGTTTTTCATTCTCAATGCATATTTTTATTAGGCCATTGAGTACTTTCCCTTGACTGTATAGCACTTTTGGATGTTATACTTAAATTGTAATTATGCATTTTTTTCTAGGAATTATGAATTATAACTAAGCTTATGTATTTCTTCTGTGGAGCTTTTCTCCCCGCCCCACTGCTGAAAAGGGGCACTAGCCCAGTTGGACTATCCCAGTCAACAAATGTCAAATAAATAAATAAATAAATGAGCAAGGAAAATAGAGATAATTATATGGAACATTGGAGGTTCATCAAATCCTACCAAAAGAAGGAGACATTGCTCTACTAAAAGAAATACAACTGAAAATTATAGATGAGAAGAAGATGACTACCCAAAAAGAGAAATGGACAGCAAGGCAGGAGTAGGAAACAGGAGAGTAGAAACTACATTTTCTAGTGGGCTTCAGACAATCACAGAGAAAGTGATAAAAGCTGTGATTTGTGGACGGATCATTTGGCAGGGAAAAGTGGAAGATGCAAGCTGGACAATAATAAACATATATGCACAATACAAGGATGAAGAAGGATGCTGCAAGAACTTTTTTGATTAATGGGGACTGACAAGAAGAGATGGAAAAGAGTTACTAAGTAGGACTACAATGTCACCATACAGCCAGAAAAACACATTGTATGGAAGGAGTGGGTGTAACAAAAAGATGTGCCAAGAACTAGCCCATGGAATGAAAAGGACAGGGGGCTAGACATATGGAGGGAAAGTTATCTAACTGAGAGGCTTTACACCTTAACGAGAAATATTTTGGTACAAGCAATTAAGTTAAATAGGCAGTTAAGAAAGAAAAACCTAAAGGAAATAGTGGAAAAGATGCAAATGATGGGGAAGGACTTATCAGATAAGGCAACAGTGAGACTTAAGGTAAGTATGCAGGAAGAAAAAACAGTGAGAAGAGGCAGAGGCTGGCTAGCTATAAATGGACGGAGACAGAGCACAAGGAAACACTGCAAGGACTAGTAAAGGAGTCAATACAGGACATTATGAAAGACAGAGACAAACTGAAAGAATGCTTGTGGAACGGGATCATGGTTATTGTCAGGGGGAAAACCTGATGAGAAAAAAAGGACAGAAGGAAAGGAAAGATGATTGAAGAAATGGAGAAAGTGAGGCAAAGGTGGTGCAGAAGCAAACTAGAAGAAATGAAGGCAGGCGGGAAGCACTACAGAGCAGATAAAAGGCAATAAGTATGGAACTAGAGTAAAATTATTACAGCACGAGAAATCAGCAATAGTACTGGATAGAGACTTCTGATGGTTAGTGTAAAAGGCACTTTACATCAGAGAAAAAAATCATAAGAATGCAATTAAAGAGAAAAATTACTATGGAGACTACTGGTGGATAGTGTCCGAGGCACAAGGGAAGCAAATAGACAAGAAATAGAAGAAAAAGTGGTCAGAGAGAGAGAGGTATAGAGAATGAGGGGAGAGATGAAGAAAATTTAGAAGTTGACAAGCTAATCAGCTGAAGATTCAAAGAATACTACAAGAAAATTTATAAACAATAGGAAAGGGTAGATCTCTCATAATAGAACTGTTGAAAGAATGCAAAGGGATGAGTTAAGGAATGCCAAACACATGATAAAGTTGGAGGGTCACATAGATACCGCCTATAATTCTACAAAAGGTGAAGGGAGGAAATGTGGAACATCCCAGTGGAGGAATACAACAGAATACAGGACTTGGGCTAAATATTTCAAAGTATGAGAAAGTGCCTGGATAACCATGAAACCTAAAGGGGGAGGAGAAGGAAAGAAAATAGGAAATTATAGCCCTATCTCTTTGATTCACATAGACATCAATATTTTGGCAAAAATATTTGCAGGAAGACAAGACAAAATATTTCAAAAAAAATACTACAAGTAGGGCAAAATGGCTTTGCAAAAGGAAGGAAGGCATAAAAAAGGGCATGCTAGAATTTATGCCCGGGAGGACTACAAGCAGAATGAAAAAGGTGGGATTGTGCTATTTGACTTGTAGGATGCCTTTAATATGGTAAGGTAGGAATTCTTATGGAAGACACCCGAGAAAAGGCAGGTGGAGAAATATTCATATATTGGAAATTGTACATATACGAAGACCAAGAAATTAAAATACTCATAAATGGAGGAGTATCTGAGGAAACTAAGATATAGAGGGGGAAGACCATACATGGGTGATCACTATCCACAGGGCTGTTTACACTTGTGATAGAGGAGCTGGCAATGGAAGTCAGACAAAACCTAGCAATGCTTGTAGAAAAGTAGGGGATAAAATCTCCGTCTGTGTTTCATGCAGATGACTGCATGTTAATGTTAGATGATGTAGCTGCAGCAGAGGGGAACCATAAGAGAGACATTTAACAATTTAAATGTAACCCAACAACCCTACAGATCTCACCACTGTCTCTCACTAAGATACTTAAACTGGCTCAAACTGCCCCAACTCCTCTTTCTCTCTCAGCTCCAAACCATACACTCAATCCTATGTCAGCCATCTTTCTGTCCAGCCTTACACTCTATCATCTCCCATTATGCTCCTACAAGAAACCTCCGTAGCTCTTCCCAAGACCTTCTAAAAATCTACAAGCCCAAATCTAAAGCAGGACAAAATGTATATAGCTACTGCCCGTCTATTGAATGGAACAAACTTCTCCTCGAGATTCGAACACAGGTACATCCCAAACAGTTTAAACTAACACTAAAGGAATATTTGAATAAGAAATGGATCTGCCAATGCTCAAACCCTCCTTGAAAACTTTCCATTCTCAACTTTTCCTCAATCTATGTACTTCTCTCTGTAATACTCGTATAACTACTGGTCTGATTTGATAAAAAAAAACACCTGATATTTGTACTTTATATTCCTTTCTGCTTAACTAATATATGTACAAGCAATTGTTATTTGTATAATATTTAGCTATATTCGACTTGTATAAAATCTATACTAATGTACTTCATGTTATACTTGTATGTACTGGAGCATTTCTCCCCGGGCCTCTGCTGAAAAAGGGCTTCGGCTCAGTCAGACATTCCTGGTCAACAAATGTAAAATAAAATAAATAAATGAATAAAGTGAGACAACAGAAAGACCGTAGTAGTGAGATTATGGTAAGTGAAAGCGAAATGGGGAATAGGTGAGATAAAAGAGTTCTCAAAATACTTAGGGCTCTACATTGGGAACATGATAAGAGACATAATAGAGGAAAAACTTAGAAAAAGTTGGGAAAATAAGGGATACTCTGAAGAGAGAAGAGGAGAAGACTTATACTGTGCTTGGGAGAATGAATGCAGCAAGGATGATGATACTACCAACAAATCTCCAGATACTCCACAACATGGAAATAGACCATAGGGACAAAGGGGTGCAAGAGTTGCAAAACGACATAGAAGACTCAGTCAATAAAGGCAAGGAGAAAAGAGTGAGCAAGGCAAAAATGACAATAAATGAGAAAAGGGGGTCTAGGAACTCCACCATATCCCCATGTATGCACTGATATGGAACATTATTCACCTGATAGAAATAGAAGATAAGGTGGTTAGGCAAAAGAGAGTAAAGGAGAAGGAGGCATGGTGATGCTTACTAAAGGACATGAATAAAGCAGCACTAAAAGAACTAAGATGTATGGACTAATGTGAAGGGAATCTCAAACAAATATGAGGAACACAAAGCTGGGGGGCAGTGGAGGATTATAATAGGTGCAATTTGGGCAGCCACTTCTGGCAATTCAGCATGGTTTCTTATTTTATGCTCAGCTCTGATAACACATCTGTTATGGGACAAAATCAGCTTATTAAAATGTATATTAATTTCAGTTTCATTAATGATGCTATAATATGATTGTTAAAAAGCAAATATAATTTGTATGCACTGCTGGGGAAAAACACAGCTTCATAAGCTAGAGTTATTGCTGTGTCTCAACTGCATTTTTTTAAGGTGTAACAAGGAAAAAGTAAGTGTTGTATGAAGTCAGGGCATGTTAGATATTGTAAAATAATTTGTTAGCCTGACTCCTCCAGGATAGTTACTTCAGATGAAATAAGAGAACAGTTACCGGAAAAGGCTGAGATAACAGATTTCACTCTCACAGGGAATGTATTAACAGATAAATTAGCAGCATTGTTAAACAAAATTACGGATGTGTGTTAAGTTAGGACTGACTGGTCTAAAATACAAGCATGTAAACAAAATAAATGGGAAGTCCCTGAAAACTATTTGAGTCACCTTAAAACAGTATTTGCTAGACATTCAGGAATAACAGACCCAGAACAGCAAGCTAAGCCAGCTATTGCAGCAGCCTTTGTGCAGGGTCTGCAAGCCCCTGTACAAAATCAAATAAAGCAGGTGCTCATAGACTGGCAAGGGAAGGACTTAAGAGTCTTTATTAAGTGCTGCAAATCACTGTACAGAGTATCAGGAAAAATGAAGGAAGGATACTGAGGATAAGCTGTTAACTTTACAAATCAGGTAGCTAGAAAACTCAAGGGATCGAGGCAGAAGCAGGGGAAGGGGTACAGGAATTGTTAGAGGATTTAGTAAAAGTGCTGGGCAAGGGGAACAAGGTGCAGCTTGTTGGCAACAATGAGCTGGCAGTGCCCCTCTGGCTTCATCTAACACATCTTGCTTCAATTGTGGATAAGCAGGATATTGGAGAGGGGAATGTCCACACAGGCACATGCAAAGAGTCCAAGATACTTGGACTAAATGGCAACCAGTCAGAAAGCTCCATACTGACTAGGTCAAGAAAATAATGCAGAAGTGAATCTTAACCCTCTACTACCAATAGATCAAAATGGACCCTACATTAAGATGAAAATAAATGCAAAGAACACAGTGGTGCAGCGGTTAACGTTGTCACCTCACAGCAAGAGGCCCACTGGTTCGATTCTCAGCTGGGGTGCCTTCTGTGTGGAGTTTGCATGTTCTCCCTGTGTTCGCGTTTGTTTCCTCTGGGTACTCCGGTTTCCTCCCCCATTCCAAAGACATGCATCTGGAGCATTTCTACCCGGGCCTCCACTGAAAACAGGCTCTGTGGAACCTAGTCGGACTTTCCCGGTCAACAAATGTTAAATAAAATAAAAAGAAAACCCCATTTCGGGTGGACACTGGAGCCACTAGGTCAGTGTTAAAAAGTACTTCAGATAGTCAAATACCAGTATCAGAGTATAAAGTAAAGGCAGTCGGAGTGACAAATACCACGGTTACATATCCTGTTTTGGAACCCATCACCATTTCTTTAGGTCTGATCAAAGAAAAGCATTATTTCCTTTTGAGCACTACTGCACCAGTAAATCTGCTAGGAAGGGATTTGTTATGCAAGCTGGGTTGTACTATTTACTTACTATACCCCAAAAGGGGTGTATCTAAATGTTCCAACAGAATCAGAGGGGGAAGTATTGGCGGTTTTAACAGAAGCTGAGGAAAAGCCTGTTGGAAGCATACAGGCAGATGGAGAGTTACTACAACAGGTACCTGTCATCTTGTGGGCTAAGCATGCAAATGAAGTAGGTATCCTGAAATCAGCAGAACCAGTAAAAATAAAATTAAATCAGTTGAAACCTCTCCCTAGAGTTCTACAATATCCACTAAAGTTGGAAGCAGAGTAGGAAATCAAACCTGTAATTCAGTTTCTAATACAGCAAGGAATAATAATACCAGCTAAAACCCTTGTAATACTCCTATTTTTCCAGTGTAAAAAACAGGGAAGGATACTTATAGATTTGTACAAGACTTAAGGACTGTAAATAATGTAGTACTGCCTACTTTTCCTGTTGTTCCAAATCAGCAACAATACTGAGTTGCGTGACATCTACAGCTAGTTACTTTTCTGTGATAGATGTATGTTCAGCATTCTTTTTTATACCTATTGACCCTGACAGTCAGTTTCTGTTTGCTTTCACTTATCAGGAAAGCTCGGGGAAGATGAAAACAATGTGCATCAGGACTGCTGAGCAACAGTCGTGGAAAACTGTATTAGATCCAGGCTACAGGCAGGTATAAGTTTTTCATTATTTTGCTGACCATCCATGTTGTCCGTTCCTCCTAAAAATATGTTTTTATGTCAAGTAGTTCAGGATTGCTGTCAGTCTTGTTTGTCACATTTGCAGCTGAAGACTACAGATCTGCATTTAAATCAATAAACTGAATGCCTAAGTGCAAACCTTTAAACTGCATAAGAACCACTGCATTCCTTATTTTGAATCTTAAAAAGTCAGTGTTCCTCGATGTTGCACACTGAAAGGGTCTGTTATACAGTCGTTGATTCATTTTTCTAAAATACTATCCATTGTAAACCTTTCAATTGCCCCTAATTTTTCAGAACATCCCTTATTTTGCCTCATGTTTTTGCCTTGTCCCTATTAAATGTTTGATTTTCTGGTAAATCACCAAAGATTACAATCAGTCAGTTATGACAGACAGAGGTTTGCTCCTCTTATTGTTGAAAAAAATGCAACCAGTCATAATTCTGTGTACTTCATGTAGTCATATCTACTCCGTGTACTATTAGTTACAAACGGGGAAAAAATGCAATGTGTTTTAGCAGGTAAAGCAGATAAAGCACTTACTGAATGCTGTAGCACAAATAGCAAGTAAGGAAAAAGTCAGGGACAGTTTTTAAATACTGTTCTAATTTAAATAAGCTATTTACAGACTAAGTTCTGTAAACTTCCTTGGACATAGGAGGATAGATATTCAGGGACCAAATGAATGTCTCTTCCCTTATACCCGGCCGTCACAGAACTCACCTCTGAAAGAGCTGTTGTGGTTGTGTCTCACCCTTCAGTAGTGCGTAACAGATTTATCTTTTTTCTGATTTTAGAGCATAATCACAACACTCACATGCACGACATTTGAGTTATAGTCTTCATATCCTTCAGAAGAGAAATGTTAATATGAAAACGTCTAGCAGCTTTTTGACTAAGGAAGTTTCTAGTTTAAGTTTTCACATTAGCATGCATCTTTTTTTTTTCAATAATAAGTCTTTATTCTTTTCCAAATGTTAATACAATACCACAACATATTTACAATATATACATGAATGCTTCCAACAGTTACATAAAGTCATTATACATTAATATAAACTTCTAGATAGGTATTAAATGAAGAGAAAATAAAAATCTAGTATCAATATAAGGCTTATCTATACTAAGCTCCATATTTAGTATGTACTTCCCGGAGAAAAGTGGATTGGAACCTTAAGCTAACACAATATTAAAGATTTGCTCCCATATCTTTGTGTTATTTATACTTTTCTTATGATCTTTAATTAGTAATTTATGCGCTAAAATATGTTTTATCGCTACACTCTTAAAGTTTTCCCATGAAGTCTGGGATGGATTCAGCCAATTTGTAGCTACATACAGCTTCATTAACAGGAAGATATTTATGAGTATGATCCTTTGGGATCTATCCAAATTAATCGGAGGAATATGAAGAATCATAAACTCCCAAGAAAGTGTAGACTGTTGATATCCCATTTTTTGTAATTGAATTTTTAAAGAATTCCAAAGTTTGAAAATACATTTACAACTCCAGAACATGTGTAAAAGGCCAGCCGTTTGGTCTATACAATATGGGCATTTAGGTGAGTTTATAGAGTTGAATTTATATAGAGTGAGACGAGTGTAATACGCATTATTAAATATCAACTGAGTAAATAATAACTTTTGAAGAGATACTGATTTTAAGGTTAAATTAATTGCTTTCACTATTTTATTATCTTCAATCGTTAACAATTTCTCCTTCCAGTATTTGGATAAAAGTATTTGGTTATTATATTTCACATCTTTTATCAAATTATATGAAGCCGTTATATATTTACAGTCCTTCTTAAGAGTTTGCCATAAGGTTAGGCAAATGTTTAAATCTTCTTCTTTAATTTTAAAATTACTATTACTAAAATAACTTATTGATAGATCCTTTAGCTGTCTCATTATAATTAAATACGAGTTAGGGAGATTCATCTCTCTTAACATGTGTATTGAGATACCAAGGAAGGGATATAAATCAAGTATGGTTAAATCACTTATAAGTGGGAATTTTTTAAGATCTATCAGCTGATTACCAATTTTCAAATTTGGGTTCTTATGAAATGGTTGAAAAGTCATCATATATTATAAGAGATTTAGTGAGTTAAACAGATTTTGTATTGATATTATATATACTCTGATATGTTCCATCAGAGCGTACATTTTAAGGGTATCTTTATTTAAAAAGGGTAATGCCTTACAATTAATACCCAGTCCAGTAACATGTTTATAATTCAGAATCAACCACTTGGGTGACCATTTGGGACTAGACCTATCAAAGTTAACCACTCTTAGAATTCTATTAGCATTTATTATTAAATAATATGCTTCAAAATTGTAACTCTAAACCACCCCTGTTTTTCGGAGTCATCAGTTTATCATAGGATATCCTAGTTTTTCTAGGTTCCCATACAAATCTACCTAATTCCGTATGAATTTGTTTGAAGAATTTCCTAGAAATTTGGACTTGAGTAGCTCTAAAGATATATAATATTCTGGGAAGTATGTTCATTTTAATAATTGAGGTATTTGCCATTATTGGTAATTTCAAATTATTCCATCTTTTTAAATCAGACACTATATGCTCCCAAAGTAACTTAACATTATTCACATAAAAGTCTCTGTTGTCTGTTGAAAAAACAATACCCAAATATTTTATTTTTTCTTTGGATTTTACCTGACCTACCAATGGTAAAAGCGAAAAGGGTGTAGGCATCTTTAAAGGAAATAACTTAGTTTTTCTAAAATTTATTTTGTAATTGGATAACGTTGCAAAGTCATCCACTGCCTTTAATATTTTCTTGGTATCTGAAACAGGTGTCGTACAGTAAATATTTAGATCATCCGCAAAAGCAGCCATAGAAATTTTCGTACCATATATTATTGGGGCATTGTGATAGATATTTTGTTTGATATGTAGAAATAAAGGTTCTAAATATAGATTGAATAATATAGGAGATAACGGACATCCTTGACGGGTACCATTCTTAATTTGTATTCTTTTTGAGAGATTTTTATTAATAACTAGATTTGTATAGGGATTATTATATAGTTTTTTTAATGTTAAAATAAAGTCATGAGGTATATTAAAATATGATAAAATATCAAACAAAAATTCTAAATTAACTCTATCAAAAGCTTTTTGCGTGTCAATTATGAGTGCATAAGCATTAAAATTTCTGTGAGTGGCATAAGAGATCAGTGTATGAAGTGATAACGTATTATCTGTAGTTTGTCTGCCATTTAGAAAACCAGCTTGTTCCTCTGATATTATCAGGTTAATTACCTTCTTCAATCTATTAGCCAAAATCGATGTCATAATTTTCATGTCTATATTCAAAAGTGAAATAGGTCTATAGTTATCCGGATTTTGCAAATCAGCATTCTCTTTCGGTATAAGAATAGTTTTTGAAGCATTAAAGTGCGGGTCATTAATTTTATTGTTAATTATATAGTTAAATACATGAGGAAGTATTTTCCCCAATGTATCACTAAAAGTTTTGTAAAATTCCGTGGTCAAACCATCCGGTCCTGGAGCTTTATGTGGCTTCAAATTCTTAATTGTATCTGTTATCTCCTCTGAGGAAATTGGTTTGACTAAGTTCATATGAAACTCATCATCAATTTTCGGAAATATAATCTTCTGCAAAAAGTCATTATTACTCTTATTTATAATTAATTCCTGATGTTCACCATAGACTTGAGAAAATATTAATTCAAAAGCATTAATAATGTCTTCAGTATTGGTGTATGTTTTATTGTTAAAGTGTATTTCAGAAATTTGAGAAGGTATTTTCGATTGATTAATGATACGCGCTAGTGCTTTTGAAGGGGTCTGTATATGATTAGCGTATTTTACCAGCATTTTCTGTTCATAAAATGATAATTTACTATTTTGTAGTAAAAAAAGGTCCTTCTGACATTTTAATAACTCCGTTTCAGTTTGTTTACTATAATTCCCAATTAAATCCTGATCCAGTAATTTAATTTTAGTTTCCAATTCTTGTATGTCTCTCGAATGTATTTTCTTATAATAAGTAGCTTTTTGATGAAAAATTCCTCTTATTTGTGTTTTCGTTGTTGTCCATTCTATGTCAGACGTATGTTGGTGTTTAGAAAGATTAGCTAATAGCTAATTCAAGGTCTCTTGAACTTCTTTTATTATATCTTCTTTATTTAATAAATATGGATTTAAGGACCAATTATAACCTCTAAGACATATATTATGACTAGTGTCCTTATTAAAAGTTAATGTAATCCTAGAATGATCCAACAAATGTCTAGCTTGTATGGATACATAGAGGTCAAAAGCCATTAGTACGTCTGAAATTAGAAAAAAATCGATCCTGGACCACATTTTATGACAACTTGAATAAAATGTAAAGTTATTTGCATTCATTTGATTATTTGTGTATTTAAATGGATCATATAGTTTAAAATCTGTTTTAAGTTCCTGTAGTGCTATCACTGCTTGGTTATTAAAGGACCTGTATGAACTTGATTTGTCTAATGTGGGATCTTGGTATGTGTTTCAATCACCTCCTATTATTATATAGTAATTATTATATTGATTCAGGATAAAATAGAGTGATGTTATAAAAAGTTGTTGATTGGTACATGGGGCATATATATTAAGAAGTATCACCGGTTTATCATAAAGTTTAGATGAAAGAATCACATAACACCATCTTCCCTCTTTGTCTATTTTAAAATCTAGAATTTTCTCTTGATATTGGTTTCTAATAATGATCGCCACCCCTGCACTATTAGTTGTCCCTTCCGAAGCTACCACCTCTCTAATCCATTTCTTATTCTTAAGGACAGTCCATTGATCATTGGTCAAATGGGTTTCTTGTAATAAAATAAAACATGCCTTTGACTGGAGAAATAAATGAAAAAATAATTTCCTTTTTTTCAAGTTCTGGAGCCCTTTAGTATTCCATGAGTCTACTATCCACATACTAAGATTTTTAAATATTTTAAGTATATTTTAAAATTAAGAAACGATACTAAATTCCAATGTATTAGCACAGTATATAATATCTGGAAGCAATCTTGATGTCCCATCCCTAACCAGTGCCTATCCACTATTCCCCTGGACCAGGACATACATAGGTTTTTTACACAGTTAAAACTTTTATGGGTACACAGCCTTACTAAACATCTATTCTTTATCTTACAAAATAAAATACCAAAAACATGCAAAAAACCTATAAATACTACATCTAACTCTACAAAGCCTAACCCAAACATTCCCTAATAAACACTGATAACTATCTACAGCTCTTAAACACATTATTTAGTTAACATAAATGATCTTCACTACATTCAAAATTACTATTCTACCTCTCTAATAGTTCACATATAATATTAGTTATATTAATTGGTTGTATTACCCTAAAATAGCTAACTATCTTATTTAAATCTAAGCTAAACAGATATATGACAGTACCCCTATTAAACAATAATATTATTGGTTTCAAGATAATTCACTATATATTATGTTATCTAGGAAAGAGAAAAAACAAATATTTAACGTATAAATATAGCATTAGCTCTGACTTTGTTTATCTAATCTAGCTTATTTAACATTATAATGACAGTAACACGGGTGAATACAAATAGCATTAACTATGCTTACTGGGTACTATACTTGAATATATAGAATGATAACTGACTAACAGAGTTCCCCAAACAGTCAGAACCACATGCCAGTATATAAGAAGATAGCCTTCACTTTCCTAGAAATGCCAGGATATAATATCTTCTGGTCTTTTAATCCACTAACTATCCCAACACTAAATCCCCTTTGTATCTAAGCATTTGCAGTATAAAACACATCATTAAGACAGGAAAATAAATATTACAGTATACTACCATGTCATTAGTACAACCACATTCAGGAAAAACTACCTAAGAAAATAGCATAATTATGATAAAGTTATCCTACTTCTACCATTCAGTTAAATAACACATTTTAACCAGTACATTATTAGTTCAGTTTTAATCCTACCTGAATGGATTCACAGTTCCCTTTAAAGAAATAAAAGCTGTAACATACATTAAATGTCCACGGACACTCGTTTTACAGTCCAACTAGCTTCCTCTTCTTCCACAAAGATGTTTCTACTTCCTGGTCATGTAATCCTGTCTTTGAATTCGCGATGGGGGAACCATTACGCGGACGGACTTCCGGATGCGCCACCTCGAAAGCGGACCCTCAGCAGCATCCAAAGGACTTCCTGTTACCTTGCGAAGGGATACAGATCGTAGAAGCCATAAAAGTTCTGGAAATCTTCGTGGACGAGCTGGAGCTGCAAAAAGAAACTAAGTAAATATTTACCAAGGGGCCTGGTGAAGAAAAAAGAACAAACAAAGGATTTTGGAGCCTCGAGATGTAGTAAGCATGGAATCCCAGTATCCACGATGCTGTAAACAGACTGAATGGCCAAGTTAAGCTTCCGAAGCTGGAAGAGACTTAAAAATCTTCAGAAAGGTAACTTTTGCTTCTTTTCTTGTAGATATGGAATATTTGGATCCATCAACTGTAAAAATTAATGTGTTAGGGTATTTCATTTGAAATTTAATGTTCTTTTCAATGAGGAACTTACAGTATGGAGATAATGCTTGTCTGGCTTGTCTTATTTGCAATGGTAAATCCTGACCCATAGAAACTCTATTATTTTGCCACATAATATAACCTCCATTCTTTTAACAGTTAGAATTATTTTATTTACATCCTGGTAGTTGAGTATTTTGACGTAAACTGGTCTAGGAATGTTTGAGGCTTGTGTTTCTCTGAGAGCTCTATGGGCTCTTTCTATAACTATTTGCTTAGCAATGTCAGAGTCATTGAACAATATTTCGAATATTTGTATGATGGTAGAAATTAAATCATTATATTGGATAGTTTCTGGAATTCCTCTAATAATTATGTTGTTCCTTCTGGATCTTGCCTCTAAATCCAGAATTTTATTTTGCATAGACTGGATATCCATGTCATGAATGTCTGTTTTTTTGTAAGCAATGTTATTCTGTCCTCATTTTTGGATATTCTAGCTTCCGATTTATCCATCCTTTCAAGAATTTGACTGCATGTGGCACAAAAAGAAAGTACCTGGTTTGATAGTTCTTTCAAAGCTTCTTGAATGGGCAACAAAGCAGTTTTAATATCTTCCATGTTAGCCAATTGATCCGGTTTATTTGTCATTCCAGCTTTTAAAAGTTCCTGCTGTTTTATAGTCTTCTGCCTTTTTATTGTTGAATCTTTTTCTGGTGACTGAAGTGCTGATAATTTGGTTTTAGTTGTTGTTTCCATACTTTTTTCCTCTTTTGACATTGTGAAGCAAAGCAAAACTCTAGTAAAACTAACTAGTAAATATCCACGATTACTAGTCAGGCAGTTCCTTTGTTTAATACTCTTTTCAGAGTCAGACAGACAATCAGCTCTAATCCTGTGAGTTTGATTAATTTCCTCCTATTCTTTCACCTCTCAAGCAATATTTAGTTGTAGTAGAATAGATATAGCCAACAATTAGTGTAAAAAATCTTGTAGTATATCCTCAGGGTTGATTTTTATTCCGAGTAACTGGAGAGCTGTAGATATGCAGTGTCTACAGAATGGCGGCCATCTTTGAATCCACATTAGCATGCATCTTAAATATGTGAAAGCAATATTAAAAATCTTTCCCTAATTTTGGTGTTGGTCCCTCAATATTTTTTTAAGAGGTTGAGAGGTTTTATATTTTGACACAAGGAGATGAGGTGTGCACACAACAAAGTGGCTATAACTGCAGGTGGGGAGTGGGAGCTGTCAATGGAAGAAAGTAACTTATACTTTTGCTGTTTCCTCAGTTTGCACAGTCTAGTTTTGCAAGACTAGTGTACTTTGTGTGAAAAAGGTTGGAGTGCCTGGGCTACCATATGTTTGTGAAACAAACAAAATAAATTAATTATTGAGTTAATATTTTTTTTATTTTTACCAAAATCAGACATCAGAGATGTTTGCTGGCTAACCCTGCTGTCATAATTAAGTAAATTAGTATGGAAAGGCATTCTTTAGTTACATCCATAACCTAAAATTAAGGCTCAGATATGCGCAAAACTGGTAGTTAATGGTAACACATACACTGAGCCGGTGGACATAGCTAACCTGCTGGCCAACAGGTTCTGTGAAAACTTCACTCATCCGTCCCCACCACATGTACTTCATGACATCTCTACCACCTGTCCCCTACCTTGTATCTCTAAAGAGCAGATCATAAATACCTTCTCTAAGGCCAAAAACACAGCATCAGTGGGACTGGATAACATCTCAGGCTGCATCCTACATGGGCCCTGTGACAAAGGGTGATACTGCCAGCGCAGCTGTCTGGAATTTTGTAAATAGTTATGTGTCATTTGTGAATGTCAGCATGCTTCATGTAAGATGCCTGTATTACAAATGTATTAGAACTGCATGTTATGTATATATCAAACTAGGTTTATACAGACATGTGTGTTGAAAAGCTATTTTATAAAGTAAGGCCTTCGACACCATTCCTCATTCTGGCATTATAGACAAGCTCACCAGCCTGAACATAAACCCCTACGTCACAAGATGGGTTGCCAACTGGATCATGGACAGAACCCACATGGTGAGAGTTGCGATAGCTAGGTCCGACTCTAAACCGGTTACAAGTGGCGTTCCCCAGGGCTCAGTCCAAGGATCCCTCCTGCTCGGCATATACTTCTCAGAGGTACAGGCAAGCACAGGAGGACTATAGCTGACCAAGTTCACAGATGACTGCAAACTAGGGGCTATAATTGACTCTCCGGCTGACACAGACATCCTCCAAAAGGGTCTCACTGAGACAGATACCTGGTGCCAAAATCATGGCCTCAAGCTAAATGCCAAAAGTGCATAGTCATCTCCTTTGGAAAAAGCAAAGTACCCACAAACTACCACATAGGTGGTAGTCCCCTAAATATGGAAGATGTAATAAGGGATATGGGAACCCAAGTAAATAGTAATCTCACCTTTGATAATCACATTGCCAAAGTGGTTAGAAAATCCTTCTAAGTGGCCCACCTAATCACAAAAGGGTTCACATCCAGATCAAAAGAGGTCATTGTGCCCCTTTACTCATCAGTCATCAGACCATCATAGAGTACAATGCCCCATTTGGGATGCACCTTACAAGACACCTGCAACAGCTGGAAAGACCACAGAAGTACCTCACCAAGAGGAGCAGTGGCCTCAAACAGATGCCCTATGCAGCCCGACTGAAGAAACTCCAGCTGTACTCGGTTGCATACCACCTACTCAGAGGTGATCTCTGCCTAACATACAAGGCCATGTCCAACCCAGAATTGATGGACATGCTCCACCTAAAGAAAACCTTATCCCCTCGAGCCACACACTCTAGGGATCTAAACCTAACCGCAACAATAAATAGGACATGCTGGAGGGACAGATTCCTGTCCCAGACACTTCCCATGCTTTGGAACAGGATTCCAATCTACATTAGGCAGAGCTCCTCGCTAACACTCTTCAAAAGAAACCTTGATGAGTGGATGGGGAACAGAAAGTTTACCCAGGGATCACTTCAGTGGCTCTGCTGGAAAGAGGCACAGGGAACTAATCTAAGGCGGTGGGGAAAGCCAACACATTCTGGCTAGGCTTATAAATGCCTTTGGGTAGTACTTACCTATGAACCTATAAAAATGGATCCACAGTGTGCCCTACTGGAAAAGAACAGAAATGCACCTTCACTATTGTAACTGTGTAAAGGTATATATTCTAACAGTGGAAACTGGGATACAGGAGGTTAATCTCAGTCTAGTAAATTTCAGAAAAATAGCTGAAATTAAATTACTTTATGGCAAGGAGACACAATGTCTAAAACTAGGGACATTTCTGTATTGCCTTGGAAGTGTTTGATTGCTTTTTGGCTTCCAGCAAAGATCTGAGAAAAGCCATTGCCTATGTATTTTCACAGGTAGATGCTAAATACTGCCAGATTCCAGCAGTGGGCATTTTACCTGGGATAGAGTCAGATGACAAGAAAGTATGTAATTCTGCAAGCTATCCAAGCAGTAATATTTGAGGTATTAATTTAAGAAGTCTCTGAGAGACAGAGAGACAACATTCTATATTCTGTCTTGGACCTGACATCAAGATTCACTCACCACATCTGCCTTGCTCTATAGTAAGTAAGTTCTTAGGTTATAGTAATTCTCTTAGATATAGTCAGGAATATAGCAAAGCTTAGCTTAGATATTTTCTTTATTTATTTGAGACTGTTCTGCAAAGTTGTTTTAAATATTTATATGATTTTTAACTCTGATTTCACTATAAAAATATATTTAGTATTGTCTTGTTCTTTTATTATTTATTATTAAATATATTTAAATCTTTCATTGTGGCTGATCTGTGTTGAGATATTTAACTTCTGAGGTACTTGCATATTTATTTAGTGACACTGTGTCGGCTACGCCTAATAGCCTCGATCTTGGTCAAACTGCCCTTTATATTAATAGTAACGCTACACAGTAAGATTGGACACCCTTGTCATTGGCCTTAGAGTAGCTGATAAGGAGTGACTGGTGGAAGTGGAAACTACCTTATAGTCTGTGTAGAAGGGTGGCATAGCTAGCAAACCTGTGCTAGCCTTTCCCAGGAGCATGTGTGTGTGTGTGTGTGTGTGTGTGTGTGTGTGTGTGTGTGTGTGTGTGTGTGTGTGTGTAAATCAAACCTCAAAGAGTGTGTAGCTACTTGGGCAGGTACGTGAAGAACTGGTGAGACATAGAATGTGCTGGAGGTGCTTAGTCACTCAGCTGAGATCTCAACTCTATAGCTGTGCTAGTAGGCAGTATTATTGGGGATCTGAAGAAAGAGGAAGAAACCAGCCCCAGACTGACTGTGGCCTCTGTGTGCTCTTAAGAGAAATTGCACTTGATGCAGAGAGCTGCATCTGGAAATACTGTGTGTGTACCTTGTCATCCTCTCAGTGTAAGTGTACATCCCCCACTGTTGCCAGTGGTGAGGATTGAGGCTCCTTGATTACTAGTTCAGTGGTGGGGTGTCACATTAATTGGTGAGCAGTGGTGGGATATCCACATATTTGGATTCAGTGGTGTGGATATTGAACTCCTGTAGCCTGTGAACAGTCGTCACTAAACAATGTGTTTGTACTCTCAAGCAGCCACATAGGTTCATAGATTCATAGGTAGATACTAGGCTATTGGCCCAAGAGCCTAAGTAAGCCTAGCCAACATGGTTTCCTGGCTTATGCCACTCAAGAAAGTTATTTTTCTGTGCCCCTGTTGAGCAGAGCCACAGAAGTGTCCCACAGGGTGTACTTCCTATTTCCCATCCACTCATCAAGATTTCTCTTGAAGACTGCTAATGAGGAACTTTGCTTGACATAGATGGGTAGCTTGTTCCAGAGTATGGGAAGTCTCTGGGATAGGAATCTATCCCTCCAGCATGTCCTGTTTATTGTGGTGACAAGGTTTAGGTCCCTAGAGCATGTAGCTTGGAGGTATTTTGATTTCTTTAGGTGCAGCATGTCCAACAGCTCTGGGTTTGACATAGCTTTATATGTTAGGCAGAAATCACCTCAGAGTAGGCGATATGTTATATGGAGTAAAGCTGGAGTTTTTTGAGAAGGTCAGTGTAGGGCATCTGTTTGAGGCCAGTAATCCTCTTTGTGAGGTACTTCTGTGGCCTTTCCAGCTGCTGCAGATGTCTTGTGAGGTACATTCCAAAAGGGGCGTTGTACTCTATAATGGGTCTAATGAGTGTCGAGTAGAGGGGAACAATGACTTCTTTTTTCCTGGATGAGAACCCTTTTGTGATGAAGTGTGGCATGTAGAAGGATTTCCTGACTACTGTTGTGATGTGATTACCAAAGGAGAGACTTCTGTTCACCTGGGGGTCCAAGGTCTCTTATCACACATTCGGCATTAGGTAGACTGCCGCTTATGTGGTAGCTCATGGGTACAGAGTTTTTACCAAAGGGGATGACGATGCACTTTTTGGCATTGAGCTTGAGGCCATGGCTCTGACACCAGGCATCTGTCTCAGTGAGGTCCTTCTGTAGGATGTCCACATCATTTGGGGACTCGACTATGGCTCCTAGTTTGCAGTCATTTGCAAACTTCATTAGCCAAAGGCCTTCCGTGTTAGCCTGTACATCAGAGAAGTAGATACCAAACAGGAGAGGTCCCAGGATGGAACCCTGTGGTTCTCCACTTGTCACTGGTTTGAAGTCAGACTTGGAGCCTGCAACTTTTACAGTGTGGGTTCTGTCAGTGAGCCAGTTGGCAACCCATCTTGTGACATAAGGATTTATACCTAGTTTAGTGAGTTTATCTATAATTCCAGAATGGGGGATGGTGTCGAAAGCCTTGGCAAGGTCAAGATAGGCTGTTTGAACCACCTTACCCTCATCTACAGCTTTGGTCACTGCCTCAAAGAAGTTGATCAGGTTCAGGAGGCATGATCTGCCTTTCACAAACCTGAACTGGGTGGGGTCCAGAGTCTGGAGGTTACCAATGTCTTTGATTATAAGTTCTATGATGATACGTTCCATGGCCTTACAAACCAGGCTCATCAGGCTGATAAGGCGACAGTTCCCAGGATCAGTGGTGGCTCCCCCTTTGTGGAGTGGGATAACTGTTGCTGTGCACCATTCAGTGGACACAAAGCCTGATGTGAGGCTATGATTGAACATGGTGCTTAGGTGGGGAGCCAGTTCATTCTTACGTTCATGTAAAATGCAGCCTGGGATGTTGTCCGGTCCCATGGATGCTGTGTTTTTGGCTTTAGAGAGTGCAGCTTTTACTTGCATAGTTATGATTACAGGGACTCTGCATTCTTCCTGTATAGATATGGGCCCTTTAGGGGGTGAGAGGGGGGTAAAGTTAGCACTGAACCTATCTGCCAGGATGTTGGAAATATCAGTTAGTTCTGTAATTTCCGTGCCATTGTGCTGTAACTCAGAGCAGATCTGGGTGTTGCCATTGAGGTTCCTGACATAGCTATAGAATGCTTTGTGGTTGTCCTTAGAATGAGTGGCGATTTTGTTTTCATAGCTAGCTTTGAAGGATCTTATAAGGGACCTTAGATTCTTACTGAGGCTGACCAGGGAGCTCATCCACTCATGGGATTTTGGTCTCTTTTGCAACAATTTCTTCCTTCTGTTGTAGAGTTTGTTTATGGCAGGGGACCACCAGATTGGCTTCCTTTTTTGGAGGATAGCATCTTGGTTCTGTTTGGGATAGCACGATCCATGCACTTGTGTAAGTGCTTATAGAATGCATTTGTGCAGGATTCAGCAGTCATAACTGTATTGTCCATCTGCATGGGTGTCATGAAGTTCGCCACTTCTGTCTTAAGAAGCAAGAAGTTGGCTTTGGAGAAATTTTTTACCGTGGCTTCCTTAATGGTGGGTGGGGGTGGGATGTGGATATCTAGGGTGATTAGCTTATGGCCGGATCTGACCAACGAGGAGTTGACTTCAGGTGTGGAACACCGGTCACTCATGTTGTTAATGACTAGGTCTAGGATATTGTTGCCCCTGGTGGGGGTGTGGATAAGTTGATCCAGGGCATTGGAATTTATAAATTTCAGAAAGCGTTGAGTGAAGGAGTTGCTACATGAGTAGTTTTCCCAGTTAATGGTGGGGTAGTTGAAATCGCCCATTATTAGGATGTTTGGTTGAACCCTAATATTTTCCAGTATATCAAAAAAAGAGGAGTGGGCATCCTGGGGCATGGTGGGGGATCTGTAGCAAACTACAATTTGGATTGCAATTTTGCCCAGAGTTAGTTGCACTTGGATAACCTTGGATGCATTATGTTGAGCAACTAGCCTGGAGGTGTGGATATCCTTAATGAATATAGACACACCTTCACCTTTGGTGTTTCAGTCCAGGTTACATGGCCGAAAAGTGTGGTATGAGTGATAGCCTGGTAATGCAGGGGTGCACTCTGGAGCCGTGAACCAGGTCTCAGTCACTGTACAGATATCAATGTTCTCCATTTTAAGGAGTGCCTCGAGGGAGTGCATTCTGAGATTTAGACTTCTAGCATTGAGTAGCATTACCCTCAGTTTTTGCTTGCCTATTCCTGTTATGGTGGTGAATTTGTCATTTGAACCTTGCCTAAAAAAGGCACTATAGGGGTGGCAAGAGCCTTAGCCAGTATCCGGAATCCCAGGGGTGACAGGTGCAGGCCATCTCTGGCAAAGCATTGTGGTCTGTCGACGATGTCAGCCCAGGCAGACAGATACTGGATCCCCTTAGAATGACACCAGAAGCTTAGTCAATTGTTGAAGTCAATCATATTGTCCTTGTACTGTGATATCATTCTGGGCAATGGCAGGATGTTACTCAGGGCTAGGGTCATACCTGCCTGGGCTACAAGATCGGAGAGCTCTTCTATGTCTCTTTTCATGTAGTCCAGGGAGGTATATCTCAGGTCACTCACACCAACATGGACAATGACAGAGTAGTATATGTACTTGTTGTGGAGTGACCTGAGTGCATGGGTTATGTGGCGGATCCTGGCACCTGACAGGCAGCTGACAGTAACCTTCTTCTTGTTTAGCCTGGTGAGTGGGACAGCAGTGTGCCTGACTACAGAGTCACCTATGACTAGTGTGTTGGGTATGTTGTTCATAGGTTCATAGGTTAGTACTAAGCTAACTGCCCTTGCGAGCCATTTTAAGCCTAGCCAATTATCCCTTGTGAGATTCAAACCCTGCACCTTGTGTTTGTAAGGCAAACACCTTAACCATTAGCCTTATGGGCTGTGGTTGAGTGGCACACTGAGTCTGTGGGCTATGTGTCATTTGGGTTGTGTTAGGGGGTGGAGTTTGATTCCGTTTCTGCTTTGGAGGTCTCTGCTGCTTGAGCAGATTATTAATGAGAGCCTCTGTGAATGTTTTTATGTTTCTATGTGTAGATTTTGGTGGTGTAGGTTTAGTGGGACTATGTGATGAGTGTGGTGTGGTGCAAGTGTTTACCTTCTCCTCGACTGTCAAGTTCAGTCTTGGATGGAGAGAGCTTTACCTCCAGTTTGGCTAGATAAGTGCATCTCTCACAGGTTGTAGTGTTGGGTGGTAGGAGGAGAGGGTTGTCTGTGTACATGAGGCAATTGCTACATTGCCCCAAGATGCTCAGATTCATCAGATAGACAGGAGAGAACACTAAGAGCTGACCCTTGGACATGCCTGAGTAAAAACTTTTTTTCCTCTACACAAGTGAGGAAAGTGAGTACAAGAGCTGTTTTTTTCTAAGCAAGAGAAAAAAGTAAGCACAGAAACTATTTTCCTCTAGGTAATGAGGAAGGTTAAGTGGTGTAGTAATTTGTATCTTATTTAGTGCTTACAACAAGTTCTGAACAAGTGCTGAGCATGAATAAGCAAATTCAAGTGCTAAAACCAACAATCTGTATCTGAAGTAGACTAGTTACAGGAAAGAAACAAGTGCAAATGCTGCTTTTAAATCAGAAAGTTGAGAGAGATGGAAAAAATTGCCTAAATGGCCAATAACTACAATTTCTGGGCCAGAAACCACTCCTTATGTGGTAGATAGGTTACTTAGTGCTTACCACTCCCACTGATAAGCTAGAAGGCTTTCCTCCAACACAGAAAGGCTTTGGGGGCTCGGGAGCTTACAAACAGTCCAGGATTCAGCAAATCTTTATCTGGTAGACAATAGTTTTATTTATTTTTTGTTAGCTGAGTTAGTCAGGGAGAGCAGGCAAGGATGTCAGCAGTTGTGTGTGGCAAGCTAACAAGGAGACACTTGGCTCAGATGTGCCCAGCCGAAGGACTGGAGCATGCCAACTTGACTAAAGCAGAAATGACTGCAGCCTTAGCCACAGCTGCATCACAGACCAGCAACCAGAAGGATAATGAGACTAGCCTTGGGGATGTACAACTGTCAGGAAAATGGACAGTTCAACCTTTCCACAGAGGACTTAAAAATCTGTTGGGAGTTAAAGAGACTTGAACTGGAGCCCAAAAGTTTAGAAATAGAATCAGCAGAGAGGCTGAGACATCTGGAGGATGAAAAAAATGAGAGACTGAGATGTTTGCAGGCTGAAGAAAATGAAAGACAGGGACAACATGAAAAGGAGATGCTGACTCTTCGGCAGGGTCATGGAGGTAACAGGGAAGGGAATAACCGAACCCCAGAAGCTACAAAGGTCAGTAAATTTCTTCATTAATTTGCAGAAGGTGATACTTTTGATAGTTTTAGTCATATGTTTGAAATGGTATGTAAACAGTATAATGTTGCCAAGGGCTCTGGGTATGGTTCCTGACCCCCCTTACTCCATGGTAAAGCTGTAAGTGCTGTTTCTAAATTATCTGATACTGATCACTTAAATTGTAATTCTGTTAAAAATTGTTTATTAAAGTGTTTTAAGTTAACACCTGAAGCTTATAGAAAAAGTTTTATGAGCACAGATGCAAGGCAGATGAAAGTGTGTGTAAATATATTGCTGAGTTAAGCACTTATTTTCATAGATGGATGAGTGGGTGTCAGGTCTCCACTTTTGAGGGGCTGGCAGACCTTTTGGTGAGGGAACAAGCCCTTAGCACTTTGCCTGTGGATATGACAATCTGGTTAGCAGATAGGGAATGTAATACTGCAGATGAACTGGAGAAAAAGGGAGACTTATACCTAGCAAACAGGGCATCACTGCCCAGGAAAGGGATACCCAGTGCTGCACATGCATCTAAGGGAACCCATGGTGGGCAGCCTAAACCACCCCAACAGAGTCTGCCAGTAGCAGGATAAGCCACTAGTTCAGGTACACGGCCAAGATCAAGGTTAAATGTTTTAAATGTAACCCGTGGGACCATACAGCATATAGATGTCCAAGGAGGCAAGGTGGGGAACAAAAGGTGGCAGAGCCAGTAATTGGGAATGACAGAATGCCAGCAGTAAGTTGTCTGAAGACAATAAGGGTATCAAACTACACCAATAGGTTATATCCTATCTTAGTAGATGGGAAACAGGCCACTCCTAAGAGAGAGACAGCCTCTGACTTAACCGTTGTGAAGCCTGCAATGGTTAAAGAGGAGCACTACTTCCTTGGGCAGTCTTCTCCAGTCAGAGATTTAGGAGGCACCCCATTGCAAATACCTTTGGCTAGGGTTCACCTTGACTGAGAGGGTGGAAAAGGAAGCAAACATGCAGCTGTGTTTGAGGATGTCCCTGCAGATGTCCTGATAGGGAATGATTTTGATAATGCAGTACCTTGTGTGCATGCAGTGACATCCAGTCAGGCTTGGAGACAAGCATGTGGGTCTGGTAGCCTGGTGGGGGGGCCCAGACATTTGGACACTTGAAGCCCGGACTGGTGAGTTGGTTATTTCAGAGAGGGAGCTACCTAGTAGCAGTGAGACTGAAGATGAGCCACAGCTGCTTGTGGGCACTGATGTTCCCTTGGACAGAGTGACTGCAAGGGCAGAGGTGATTAGCAGTATGCAGGCTGACAGTCAGGCACCGCTGTCAGAGAATGATAGACTTCATGTGGAAGTGGAGCTGGGAAGGGTTACAAAGAGAGAGGTGAGACAGGCTCAGCTCTCAGACCCTACATTACAAGGCCTGAGGGACATCGCTAGTGAGGCAGCTGATTTTCAAAGAAAGAGGGAATCTGTATACTGGGACAAAATGTTACTGTATAGAGAATGGACCCCTGAGGGAAGGCTGGAGGGTAAGAGAATACAGCAATTGGTAGTGCCCACAGCCAACCATCTGGCACTTCTAGCCATATCCCATGACATTCCCTTTGCAGGCATTATGGGCATAAAATGTACAAAGAGACATATTATGCAGAACTTTTATTGGCCTGGGATTTCCAGAGATGCAACCAGGTACTGCAGGACCTTTGAGCAGTGCCAAAAGTTAGGCAGGGCAAGAGACAATGTGAAAGCTCCTTTGATGCCTTTGCCTGTGATTGAGGAGCCATTTTAGAGGATAGCTCTGGATATTGTGGGACCTCTGAATACCCCAAATTCCACAGGAAAGAGGTATATCCTAGTGGTAGCAGATTATGCTACTAGATACCCTGTGGCGATGGTTCAGTCCTCCATTGAAGCAGAAACGGTGGCAAATGCTTTGTTAGAGATATTCAGCAGGGTCGGTTTCCCAAATGAAATACTGACTGACAGAGATGTTAATTTAATGTCAGACCTGCTAGCCTGTCTGTGGAAACACTAAAGAGTGAAGCAACTAAAGACCACCCTCTACCACCCCCAGACTAATGGTCTGGTGGAGAGGTTAAACTCTACACTAAAGACCAAGTACGGTCATTTGCAAACCATTTTAAGAGGGAGTGGGATAAATATCTGCCCCCTCTGTTGTTTGCTTACTGAGAGGTTCCCCAGAAATCCAGAAGTTTTTCACCCTTTGAGTTGCTGTATGGGCATAGGGTGAGGGGATCTCTAGATTTGATTTGTGATGAGTGGGAGGGTAACTGTGAATCCCACAAGGAGTCTGTAGTGGCATATGTCCTAACCTCAGGACAAGGTTAAAGGAACTCATGGGCTTGGCCTAGGAGAACCTAGGAGAAGCCAAACAGCAGGAAAAGATCTGGTAAGATGAGAATGCTCAAGCTAGAGAGCATGTTGTGGGGCAGAAGGTTATGGTTCTTATTCCTGTCAGACAGAAAAAGCTGCAGGCAGCCTGAGAGGGACCCTTCAAAGTGGTAAGGAAGATCAGTGATGTTAACTACATGGTAGAACTGCTAGGCAGGAACACAAATTGTACCATTTTAACGTGATGAAACCTTACCATGACAGAGAGGGCCTTGTGCTGAGTATTTGCAGTGGATGACAGGAGGAGTCTGAGGGGAATCTAGTGACTGATCTTCTCTGTGCGACTTGAGCTGACACCTCAGTGAAAGGGGTAGCAGCTATCCCCTACCCAGGTTTGAGAAATCTGAGCAGTGTTACAGGAGTTTGGGGGCATGTTATGTGGTGCAGCACCATGTGGATACAGGACCCAAATTACTAGTAATCTGGCCCCTTACAGGATGTCTGAGAGAGTCAAATTGACTCTGAGGGAAGAGATGCAGGAAATGTTGGAGCTAGGGATAATCCAGGAGTCCAGCAGTCCCTTGGCTTCCCCAGTGGTGCTGGTACCAAAGAAGGATGACAGCGCCAGATTTTGTGTGGATTACAGGAAATTATATAGTGACACAGTCAAATGCTTACCCCACAATTAGGACAGATGAAGCCCTAGAGCAGCTGGGTGGGAATAAGTATCTTACCACTATTGATCTAACCAAAGGCTACTGGCAGGTGCCCTTGACTCCCAACGCTAGAGAGAGGTCAGCCTTTGTGACTCCTTTCGGCTTGTATGAGTTCATGAAATGCCCTTTGGGATAAAAATGCCCCAGAAACTTTCCAGGGGCTGGTAGATCATATCCTAGCAGGAGCAGGAGATTTTGCCCTTGCTTACCTGGATGATATTGCCATCTACAACCATTCCTGGCAAGGTCACCTTCAGCATGTCAGGGAGGTGCTAGGCAGACTACAGAGGCAGGGTTGACCATTAAGCCCAGGAAGTTTCAGGTGGGTATGACAGAGGTCTCCTAACTGAGACATAGAGTGGGGAGTGAGAAGATCAGTCCAGAACCTGCCAAACTGGAAGCCATTCAGGCATGGCCTGCCCCTGTTGCCAAAAAGTGGTTGACAACATTCTTAGGGACAGCAGGGTACTGCAGAAAGTTTGTTCCCAATTATAGTACCATAGCTACTCCCCTCACAGACCAGACAAGGAAAAACAGGAGAGATGAGGTAGTGTGGACCCCAGAATGTAAGCAGGCATTCCAGAAGCTTAAAGGAGCTTTGAGAGGATCCCCTGTGTTAGCCAGTCCAGATTACAGCAAATAATATGTTGTGCAGGTGGATGCATCAAACTATAGGGTAGGGGCTGTACTCAGCCAGGTTTCCTCAGAGGGAGAAGAGCATCCCCTTGGTATAGCTCAGCCATAGGCTCCATCCCAGGGAGGAATGCTATGCACCTGTAGAAAAGGAATGTCTAGCCATAGTGTGGGCACTGCAGAAACTTCAGCCTTATCTGTATGGAAGGAAATTCACTGTAGTTACAAACCATAATCCCTTAACATGGCTACATCGAGGAAGCCAGCAAAATGCCAAGTTACTAAGGTGTAGCCTAGGGTTGCAGGCATACGATATGACATTGCAGCACTGCAGTGGGGTTAGCAATGCCAATGCAGATGTGCTGTCAAGACAGGGAATGGGGTAAGGTATTCCCAGATAGGATCATCCTACTCAAGCAATGTTTTTCAAGGGCCACTTTAAACACCAGCTTGAGTCTCTGGGGGGGGGGGGGGTGACAAAGGGAGATATTGCCAGCAGAGCTGTCTCGAAATTTGTAAATGGTTATGTGTCATTTGTGAATGTCAACATGCTTTATGTAAAATGCTTGCGTTACAAATGTATTAGCACTGTATGTCATGTATATATCAAACTAGGTTTGTACAAACATGTGTTGAAAAGATATTTTATAAAGTACTGAGCTTAAAAATGAATCCACAGTGTGCCCTACTGGAAAAGAACAGAAATGTACATGCACTATTGTAATGGTGTAAATGCATATATTCTAATAGTGGAAAATGGGATACAGGAGGTTAACCTCAGTCTATTAAATTTCAGAAAAATAGCTGAAATTAAATTACTTTATGGCAGCAATGAGACACTGTCTAAAACTAGGGAACTTTATGCATTGTCTTGGAAGTGTTTTATTGTTTTATTATTTCCAGCATCAATCAAAGATCTGAGAAAAATCCCTTGTTTATGTATTTTTACAGGTAGATGCTAAATGCTGCCAAATTCCAGCAGTGGGGGTTTTACCTAAAATAGTCAGATTACAAGAAATGATGTCATTCTGCAAGCTATCCCATCAGTAATATTTGAGATATTAATTTAAGACATCTCAGAGAGAGAGAGAGCATTTGTATTCTGTCTTGGACCTGACAACATCAAGATACACTCACCACATCTACCCTGCTCTGTAATAAGTTCTGAAGTTATAGTAATTCTCTTCTATAGTCAGGAATATAGCAAAGGTTAGGTTAGATACTTTTCTTTATTTATTTGAAACTGTCCTGCAATGTTGTTTTAAATATTTCTTGTGATTTTTATCTCTGTTGTTACTATAAAAATATATTTAGTATTGTCTTGATCTTTTATTATTTATTTTTAAATATATTTAAACCTTTCTTTGTGGCTGATTTGTGTAGAGATATTTAGCTTTCGAGTGTACTTGCATATCTATTTGGTGACACTGTGTAGGCCATGCCTAATAGCCTTGCTCTTGGTCAAACTGCCCTTTGTATTAATAGTAACATTACACAGTAAGATTGGGCACCCTTTGTTAAGTGCCTTAAAGTAGCTGATAAGGAGTGACTGGTGGCAGTGGAAACTACCTTATAGTCTGCGCAGAAGGGGGCATAGCTAGTAAACGTGTGCCAGCCTTTCCCTGTGTGTGTGTGTGTGTGTGTGTGTGTGTGTGTGTGTGTGTGTGTGTGTAAATCAAACCTCAAAGAGTGTGCGTGTGTCAGCTACTTGGGCAGGGACGTAGAGGGTGCTGGAGGTCTTGGCTTGGTCACTCAGCTGATATCTCAACTCTATAGCTGTGTCAGTGGGGAGTTTTATTGCGGAGCTGGAGAAAGAGGGAGAAACCAGCCCCAGACTGACTGTGGTCTCTGTGTGCTCTTAAGGGAAATTGCACTTGAAACAGAGAGCTGCATCTGGAGATACTGTGTGTGTACTTTGTCTTTCTTTCAGTGTACGTCCCCAGTTCTTGCTAGTGTTGAGGACTGAGGCTCCTTGATTATGTTTCAGTGGTGGGGCATCACAGACTTAAACAAGAGTTAGCATCACCACTGACTACTCTTTTCAATTACAGTCTAAGCACCAGCTTCATCCTACCAAATGGAAAACAGCTGCTGTTATCCTCCTGCACAAAGGTGGTGCTTCTACTGACCCCAGAAACTACAGACCTATTATGGAATAATAATGAATAATAATGAAATGGAATAAGCTAAGGAGGCAAAAGACCAAACAGATCTATAATGATCTTATGGGGAAAAAGGATAAGATAGGAGAAGAAAAGAAATGAAAAAGAATTGGGGAAAGGGAGGAAGGATGGAGTTGCAGGATATTGGCGGAAGACAATTCAGGCAATGAACTGCATGCAAAAAGTAAATATAGAGGGAGATCAAAGCCTAAGACTACTACATAAATGGTATCTATCTGCCATGGGATTGATAAAGAAAGGCAGAAAGGAGGATAGTAGATCTTGGAGTTGTAAGGAGGAAGCAGCAGGAATGCTGCTTATGTTCTGGGAATGTGGGTTGGCACAAAAAGTCTAAAAGCAGGCACATAAGATTTGGGGAGATATACTTCAAAAGGAAGGAGAGAATACATGGAATTCTGCATTTGTGGTATAAAGAAAAGGACATCATCTGGAAAGAAAAATAAATATACATTATCAGACTGCTAAGATAAAATCATTATCACTCAAAGCTGTAAGGAGTCAAAAACAGTATGAGAGCATGAATTGCACAAGAAGTTCCTTAACACGGGGGTAAGATAGCATAACTTGATTGGAATGAGTATAGGAGGGGAGGGAAAAGGAAAAAGCAACTGAAAGAGGTATTAGAATACTACAAGAGTGAAAATCATGCCAAGAGGAAGCAGAGGGTGATCCCAAAGGGAAACCAAGGTGAGTTACAAAAGGGATACTGTAGGAAATGAAGCAACGCAACATGCATGAAAACTGCATGTAACTGTAATATACTGTAGTTAATAAAGCTACTGCAGCACTGTATCTAACATTAGTAATTTAACAGCTCCTGATGAAGGACTCCTGCTATCCTGAAAGCTTGAGTAATTGAAAAACCTATGTTGGTCCAATAAAAGGTATTACCATCATGTCTATGTTCAAGTGACATTGTGTTTTAGAAGGATCCTGGTGACACGTGACCCCTTATCCTTGACTGCTGTGATTGCCATCACTCTCCTTCTCTCTTTAAGTCTCTGTGGCAGAAGCTTTGGGAGGGTGAGGTAATTTCGGCCCATTACAAGTATTCTCATGTTTCCCATTTAACTTGTCTGTACTGTGAAAATGTAGTGCGTTACAATCGTTTTTCCATCTGTAAAAGTTATCTTCCGAGAATTTTACTTCTGTATTTGCTGGTTTCATAAAAGTTTTCCACTTCAGCATTTTGTGCTTGTAACAACTTGATCTGACTTTGGTACCATTCTCTATTTTGAACTTTTAATATCGTCATTGTTGCATTTAACTGAGTCTTATAAAGTTCCCTTCTAGTGTCAATTAATTGTAGGAGTAATGTAGTCATCCCAAAGGTCAGTAACCATCCTACCCAAAAAATCTTTGCTGCAAGGAGATTTAAGTAGGACAAGATGCTGTCTTCATGGTGATGGTGTTGGGGGGCTACCTATTAATAGCCAAGGCATCAGTTAACATATAGTTATGATCTAACTGAACTCAGCTGTTCAGTCTTCAAACAATTTGCCGGCTCTTAATCATATGTAGTCCGTTCTACTAGCCAAACATCATGCCACAGCTAGGAATATGTAGTCTTTTAAGTTGAAAAGCCTCTCAGATATCAAATAATACGTGATTTTTATCAAAGGTTTGCATTGTTGTCCCTTCAAATCAATATCAGAGTTCCTCTTCCCTCCCCTTCAACCCCCCCCCCCAGATATTTGCATTGGGTTATTCCCTTCCCATTTTTGAAATTGTATGCCAGAATTTAGTCCCATTCGCCACAAATGTCTTCAGCCCAATCTCAAGAAATGGAAAATTCCTGGGCAGTATACCTTTTCTCTACTACAAAAAATAATGAAATGAGAGAATTACAGGATTAGCCTTCTAGGTATTCTAAAACAAAGCCATTTAACAAAATCTGTAATCTTTAAATCACAATCCATATGTTAAAAGTAGGACACAATATAGGTAGATTAAACCTGGCTGCTGGCAGACTACTGATTCCAAATCATATATGTTCTAATCTTTCAGCCACTGAATTTCACCAGACTTGAAATAATTGGTTCACAGCATGGTCAAATCCAGAGAACACAGAGGAAGCTTAACTGAATACTGGACTGCCTGCTTTTTAAATTATAGTACAACTAATTATTTTCCCTTTTTTGTAAACTGGTAACTACATGTCTAGTGTAGACTAATGTCTTTCAACAGAGGCTGTTTATACTATGTAGTTGCTTCCCCAAACAAGTTGTAAATAAATAATTCAAATTTTATTTATTTATTTATTTTATTTATTTTATTTTACATTTGTTAACCGGGCTAGTCTAACTGGATATATTTCCATTTTCAGTAGAGGCCCGGGGAGAAAAGCTCCACATAGAGAAAAATGACAATTTCATAATATAACACATTTAAATATTAATGGAGAAGGAGGTGGAAATAAGCAAATATTCAGGAAGACATCACAGGCATTACTATTGACATGACAATACTATGATTCACCATTCTCACTCACGAAATAACAATTAAACTTATTTCACATTGTTTTATAGGAAGATTATATAAGGGAGAGTAGAAGAGAAAGAGGAAAATATACAGAAAAAATAGAGAGAGTAGAGTCGTAAAAAAGACAAAAATACTTTCAGACAAAGAAAGGCATCTAAAGATGGAGAGGGAAAACTAAAAGAGCTAGATCTTATAGAGTGAAGATAATAAGGCTAGTAGAAGAAAAGAAGGAAGAAGGAGAGGAAGGTGGAGGAGTAGAGGGGAACATAGGGAGATTTAGTCGGGGTAACAACAGGGACATAACCATTGATTTTAAGGTAAGTTTTGAGTTTTTGTTTGAACAGAATAGGATTTGGAATAGAAGTAAGTTCAGTAGGAAGTTGATTCCAGTGTTTACCAAGGGCGTTAGAGAAAAGGGAGTCACCAGCAAGGTTGTTTGATTTAGTTAAAGTTACAAGAAGTTTGGTGGAGGAACGAAGTGAGTTCAGGTTAGAGTAAGGGGTTAGAAGTTTGGAAAGTGCAGGAGTGTTATTAGGTAGATAGAGAGCTCTTTGGACAAAGGAAAGTTGGGAGAGAAGTAGCATATTTTCTAATTCTAGCCATTGAAGTTGCTGAAGGTTCAGGCAGTGGTGAGTTCTAAATTGATTGCCAGTTACAAATCTAGCAATACTGTTATAAGTGTTTGCCAATTTTGAGAGATTGTTTTTCTTCAGATTAGTGTAAATTGGTGAGGCATAGAGTAGAGTTGAAATAAGGTGGGAGTAGGCAAGAGTAGCTTTGGCTGCCGAGGTTAGGAATGTTCTAATTCTGTAGAGGGAGCCCAGTTTTCTGTTTACGGTTTTAATGGTATTATTGATGTGATAATCATAGGTAAGGTTGTTGTCGATCATGACTCCTAACAGTTTGGTAGTGGAGTCAGCTGTTATGAGGGTGCCATTAATAGATGAGATGGAGAAATCTAAAGTGGGGGACTTAGCAGTAGGTTTAAAGAGGAGGAGTTTTGTTTTATTCGCATTTAAGAGTAGGCAGCGTTTTAGGAACCATGCTTCTACTGTGTGGAATACATTTTGTGTAATAGTTTGAAGTTCTGGAATGTTTTTAGCAGAGCAAATAAGAGTGGAGTCATCAGCATATTGTATGCATGTAGCTTGTGGAATAGCTGCTTGAAGGTCATTTATAAAAAGGGAGAAAAGGAGAGGCCCAAGAATAGAGCCTTGTGGGACACCGAGAGAAATAGGAAGGAGAGAGGAGAGTTTGTTTTCCCAGAGTACTGCCTGTTTCCTGTTAGTGAGATAGGAGGTAAACCAAAGGATAGCATTTGGTTCTAAAGCAAGAGATTCTAGGATTTTTATGAGAAGGGGGTGGTTGACCATGTCAAAGGCTTTGGACAGGTCAATAAAGAGTGCAGAGGAAAGAATGTTATTATTACGGTTGGCGTTTATAAAGTCAGTAAAGGAAAGAAGAGCAGTGGTGGTACTGTGGAATGGCCTGAAGCCGTGTTGACAGGGAGTTAGAATGTTATTTTTAGTTAAGTAGTTCATAAGTTGGTAGTGAACACATTTTTCCATGATTTTTGCTAGGGGAGATAAGAGTGCTATAGGCCTGTAATTAGAGTATTCTTTGGAGTTACCTCCTTTGTGTAGGGGTATAATGTGTGAGATCTTCCAGATGTCAGGTATGGAACCTTCATTAATAGTTCTATTGATAAGGATGGATATGGGATAGGCAATAACCTTAGCTGCTTTTTGGAGGTATTCAGATGGAAGTTGATCAGCTGATGGGGTACAAGGTTTAAGTTTTTGGATGCATTTTTGGATGAAGGTGGTAGAGATAGGTTGTAAAGTGAAAGTAGGTTTAATAGAATCTGCTTGAGCTGGGATGCTAGAATTGTCAAAGGAAAGCTGAGAGGCCAGAGAATTGATAGTATTAGTGAAGAAGGAATTGAAAGCATTGGCAGTTTCATGGGAAGAATTTTTTTCGGATCCAGAGGGAGAGGGGGTGGTAGTTTGTCCGGGGTGAAGAAGTCTATTCAAGGTTGTCCAGAATCTTTGGGGATTGTTATGATTAACTTGTTGGAGGTTACTATAGTAGTTTTTTTTGTCTGAGATAATAGCTTTTTTAGTACTATTTCTTAAGTGTCTGAAGGTCTGTTGATCAGAGGGAGATTTACTAGTTCTCCATTTTATCCAGGATTTGTTTCTAAGTAACATTTTTTGCCTTGTTTCCTTAGATAACCAGGGGGCGGATTTAGTTTTGACTCTGATAGTTCTTTTTGGTGCATGATTATCTAGGATGGATAGGAATGTGGTGTTAAAATATTGAACTGCTTCTTCTAGAGGAAGAATTTGTAGAGGTATCCAGTTACAGGCATTTAGTTCATTGTTAAATAGTATGGGGTTAAACTTTTTAGTACTACGAGAGGTTCGGATGGAAGGGACATTTGTAGCAATATTCTTCTTTCTTATGATATAGGTTAAGTAGTGGTCGCTAATGTCATCTGGCAAAGTGCCGGTTTGGTATTGTAGCTGTGGTTTATTAACAAGAATCCAATCTAGTATACTTTCTTTATTGTTAGGTTTATTAATTCTAGTGGAGGAATTTATAGTCTGTGTAAAGCCATGGAGATTGATATGAGAGACTGGGTTATTAGTATTAACTGATGACCAGTCGAGGTTGAAATCTCCAAGTATTACAGTTTCTTGTGGGAGGCTGGATGATGCCCAGCTAAGGAGATTTTCTATATTTGTGGAGTTATTTCCAGGAGGTAGATAAGTAGGAGGTATTTCCAGGAGGTAGATAATTTCACTGATTCAATAAGTATTTAATTATTAAATGAAGTATTTTTTCCTCTGATTGGGCTAATTTGTAAATTTCAAAAGTTCATTTTATAATGTAACTCTTCATTGATAAGTTTTATTTTTTGGGAAATATTTATGTAAAACTTATTAAGAATGTGTATTTCATAGGCTCAATAAGGGCCCCTCTTCCCTGTTTTGTTTTGTACTATGTCCTTTTCTATATGATTATTTATTTTATTTTTATTTTTATTTGATATTTGTTAACTGGGTTAGTCTGACTGGGCAAAAGGCCTTTTTTCAGCAGAGACCCAAGGAGAAAAGCTCCAGACATATAAAACTTGTACAACTACAAAATAGTAGTAACTCCAAGCATATAAAACTTCATCTAAACCTAATATAACCTATAATAGCTCCAAAGATATAAAATGTATACAAGTAGAAAAAAAAAAGTAATAACAGATATAAGTAACAGAGTAAATCCAGAATCAAATCTTGACTTATTTATAAAAGAAATTAAACAGTTTCATTCACACAGTGCAAAAGACTACACTAGCCATATTGGTAAATTATTCAGTTTAAATGAAAGCTGGTAACAACAAGAGAAGTAGGTAGATATGTACAACAGCCATACGTGAAAGAAATATTCACTCACATACACATGTATGTATATCTCTATCTATATGTGCATGTGTGTGTGTGTATGTGTGTATGTGTGTATTGGGCCAGATTCAATAGCACCTACACTAAGTGTACAGTAAGTATATTCAATATGTATTCAGAAGCACCCCTACCAATTTTCTTTGTGATTTCTAATCACTCAGAAAGATTTCACTAATGTAGATGTAGTCTATACACATTGTGGTGACCTTTATTCATCCTTGTTAATACTTAAAGCTGCAAGAAAATCAGTAATAAACTAAAATTAGGAGAAAGAAGGTGTGAGTTATGCCTGTGTTGTCTGTTCACTCAGATAGGCGTGAATCTCTTGGTATATATATATATATATATATATATATATATATATATATATATATATATATAATATATATATATATATATATATATTCATGGATTCATAGTTGTTTACTGGGCTACTGATATGAGAAGATCTTAAGAAGCCTAACCTTGCATGGTTGTTCCTAGCCCATATATTTTGCATATGAATAATCCAGAGATGGGACAAAAAAGAATGTGTTAGAAAATGTACGTTTCCCCTAAACATAAACACAACTATCTTAACAGATATGTTTATTTGGTTATCATGCATTTTGTTGAACACTGCTTTGCTTGACAAACAATACAGGTGGTCGAGATTGTCAAACATTCAGATAGTCAAATGTTCAATAACACGAAGTGCCATTTCTTCAAAACTGGACTGTGGGTATTAGGTGAGGGTTAGACTGTGTATGAGTGTGTTAGGGTTAGGGTAAGGGTTAGATGGTGATAAAGGTGTTGTATGATTGTATATGAGTCCATGTGTTTAGGGTTAGGGATGTTAGGTAAGTAGTTAAATCTTATGTTTGTAGTGTGTATGTGTAGGTGTGTGTTTGTATGTATGAGCGTGTCTTGTGTAGTGGCAATACTATGAAAAGTTTTTTAACGTATGGTGTGGAGTTAGGTTTGGGGCGATGGCAGGTTTAGAGTTAGGGTTAATATGCATTTCTATCTTTCTGTGTATCTATCTATCTATCTATCTATCTCTGTAGTGCATACATATGTACCATACATGCACGCGCGCGCACACACACACACACACACACACACACACACACCTATAGATATTTTACTCACACACACAGGTAGCTATGCACCCCAACTACATAAAATGCAGTGAAAACTATATGTGAAGAAAATCAATGAATAGATGTAATGCAATCATGTGAGGGTGAAAAACATTTAATAATGCTTCCTTATATATATATATATACATATATATATATATAGTGAAAGTTAATGTTAGGTTCCTAATTTCACGATAAACAGAATCTCTAAATTTTTTCAGCAATTTTAAGTATTGCAAAGTATGACTGTGCATACAAGTACTGACCAATGGTTGTCTAAAACCTTAGTAAACCTTGTTCTTCTGACCTTTTTACTTAAAACCATTAATTTAAGATGCTTTTATCTTAATGGTATATAATGGTATTTTTCAGTAATAATTTCCATTTGTGTCAAAACACTGATAAACCTTTCTCATGCAGATATTATAGTCTTTTAATGCTGAAGAGAATGATAAAATGCATTGATTAAGTAATAACAGCGTTAACATATAAGGCATGACAGTACCACTGGATGGTCAGTGATCAACAAACTGAAAGCTGCACAATACATCTGCACATATATTGAATGTGCTGTAATTTTCTATTGATGGCACTTCTTATCCTGGAATTGATCTTTAATATGATTCATTTGCTGCTAGTAAAAAAGTATTATGAAAATGCTGAATTATGAATGAAACATTTGACAATGCAGAACTATATTTTTGTAAAGTGTATTCCGATTTTCTCAAACGTTATATTGATAATGTCATATTCCAGGTTATGAAAAGAGTCTTTCTTGCAGTCAAACAAAATGCAGTTAACCACAACTAGTATCCATGACAACCAGAGGCAGCTGTCTAACATTATCAGAAGCAGTGAATACTCAACAGTGATTGTATAATGTATATACTCATCTGAAAATCCTTGACTTTTTTTCAATTGTTTATGCAGGAAGAAAGGGATGTTAAAACATTCATTAGAATTCTCAGCTATTCTAATGGTTTCTAAATTAACTTCAGGAAGTATTACCATTAAATATAATCACTGAAGGAACAAAGAAAAAAATTCACTATAAAAGTATGATTAATTTTAACTTCATAGAATGTATATCACATACATTGAAAAGCTACAGAATCAGCTAAATATAGTTAACCTGTTCATCTCTTTTTTTATACAGTTAAAGTAACTGTAAGTGCTCATGTTAATTAGCTTACACACACGCACACACTCTCTCTCTCTCACACACACACACACACACATATATGCATGTATTAAAATGTACTACTTATGAAAATTAGTCTTCATTTCAATGGCTGTTTGAATGGTACTTTAGAATAACTTGAATTCTTAAGTAGCTAACTTGAAATGACATGGACACATCCTATTTATAAAAGAGATATTTGTTTTGTAAGCATAAACATAAGATAAGCAGTATTGGATGACATTTTCTGAGATACCTGTGAAATGTTTCATTAGCAGTCTTCGAACAAATAGTAAAAAGCACAGATAAAACAATGCTAAAATATGGCATATATATAGCCAAAATGAATGTGAGGGAGCTGAATTTCAGTATCCTATCATTACAGCAAATTAATACAACACCAAGGTAGGCAATGGACCAGTCAAAGCCAAATAGTTTGCCTACAGTTTCATTGTATTCCATAAATCCATATAGCTTATTTGCCATGAAAGGGCCTGTTAACTCTGTCACCACTATTGACACACATTTATTACGCTCTTGCTTATTTATTTATTTTTGAATCAGTTTGTTAAGATAGGGTATACAGGAGAGGCAACCTTCTGCAAAGGCACTTTTCTAACTGTTTAGAAAGATAACTTTTGTGAAAACAATAAATGTGCTTGAAGGATCAGGCTAAAGTGAGCAACAAACTATCACAAACTGGTCAGCTTATTTTATTTGTTCCCTACCATAACAATTTCAGAGTATGATTGCACTGTGCTGAAATCTATCTAATTCAAAACAGGAGAAAGCAGGGATATTCAGTTGTTTTTTGCATTAAGTGAGCATTACATAAGCAGGATCATTTGTATCTAGTCATTGGTCAAATGGCAAAACAATCAGATCCAATATGATAATGCAAGATATTTTAATACAATTAGTATAATTACATAAATTATAGATTTATAAATAAACTACAACAGTAATTGTCATAAATATATTACTAATTCAGATTAATTCAACAAGGCATTTGTAAATATTTGTATATAAAGTAAATGCATATAAAGGTCACGTTCTGTGCCTTCTATCAAACCTACAGTAACAGTCCTCTCTTGGCTCTGAGCATTTTCTCACCATCGTAATCCCTAATGAGTTGCAAATGATTGCCTTATGAGTAATAGACCATATTTGCACTGTATACTATTTTAACAGTGCTAACCATACTTTTGTGTCACACATTCTAAATGTGCTTTGGTTTATGTCTCTGAAGGTTTGCCAATTCTAACTTTGTTACGGGCTGTTGTTCCTAGAAATATATTTCTCTAAGGCTGGAACTTCATCATTAGTGCAGATTTGCTCTGGATATTTAAAAGGTTGCTGAATGTTTTAATTCTTTTCCATTTCATTCAGACATCGATTTCTCTCTCTTTTCTCTTCTTTATTTACCTTTGCTATATTAATGCACTTATTTTAATATGTACTGCACAATGATTCTATCGAATAGTAAAAGTTATGTAAAAAAAAAAAGAAAGAAAAACAATTGCAGTAGCTTCACAGTAATACAAAACTCCTGTACAAGTGCAAACTGTATTATAACCACCATGCAATAACATCATAATGCAACACTGCTAATACTTCTATCATATGAAGCTCATTTTAGGAATTAATAACAATGCATGCTGTTATAAAGATTGTATATGCTGTACTATATTCATATTACTGTAACAGCACTTACACGTTACATCATATACCTAATATATTCATCATCTCATTCTACTCATACAATTCAACAAAACTATCCCTCTATGCATGCTAACAGAACAGTGCTACCCTTTCTTAGCCGATTCATTTATCCCCCTCATAAACATGTGAAATTAATCATTCATTCAGCATTCAGATTTAGTTTTTTCAAACTGAATGAAGAGGTTACCGTGAAAAGTTACTAAAAATACCGGCTAAGCTATATCCATAGAATTCTGTAGAATAAAGATATCAGTACTAACTGTCTTAAAACTCTGTTATCATTGCTTATCACTATTACCTAATACTATAAATGTTTAATTGTCGTTATTGATAATGATGATGATAATAATAATAATAATAATAATACAGATATACTTTTAATATTTTAATTACATTACTTCATTATGTAACAGATGATTTTTGGCAATCCTGTATACACAAATAAAGCCTTTCTATACATATGGACAAAAAGTTTACAATGATAACTTTTATGTGACAGCTACACTATTAATTGCAATACATTTATTTTCCATTCAAAATTCTCTCACACTGTATTATAATTAAATATTAAAAAACAAAAATAGGCTTACTTGGAGAACTACAGACCTTAAAAATCTTATAGAAATACTATTTATAATTAAATGAAATCAGAAACATCCTCCAAAATTTTTGCAGAGTCTACACACACACACACACACACACACACACACACACACACACACACACACACACACACACACACACACAAAGTAGTATTTCTCATCAACTCTGTTTCTTTTTTTTTTACCTTTACTGGTTACATTAATCAAAAATGAGCAACCAGCATTTATACTTTCTAAACAAGCAATGCTACTAATACATTTAAGCAACATACTGAAAAAACACATATAGAAGGACAATAGGTTTTAGCTTTAGGGCATAAGGACTTAGGTTTGGAACTTTGTGGGACTTTTAGGGATCAGAGATTGGGTTTTGAAAAGGCTTTACAGTTTCATAAGGTAGCATATTGGGAGTGCTAGGTAATTATGTAACACTGGGTAAATCGGATATAATCCACTTATATTTGAGCAAGTGGCAATGAACAAAGTGTATCATGAGTTGCTATCACTTGAGCACTTGTAGAAGACCTCATTACTCCACTATCCTTTTAATAAAATTGCATATATTTTATTTCACATTTGCTAACTTGGTAAGTGGGCTAGTCAAATCATACCATTCAGCCCTTTTGAACCGTGACCCCAGCCAAAAGGGACAAAAGAACAGATACTCTTATTTACTGTGTCAGTATAGCTGGATACAATGTGTAATTACTTTTAATAGCAGAGAATGTTACAACAGCATGAAACATCGAGTGACTAGAATACAACTATTTTCAATGGTTATTACATATTCAGTGATAAATTACCCCAGCTTTTCATTTCATTTCCTTCAGAGAATCAAATGCTTAAATGTAGCAATTGTTCTGATGGATGGTGCAGAGAAGGGGTGCTGTGAAAGTAGTGACATTGCTTTAACTCAAGATAGGGTTCCTTTTAGGAACTTTGATAAAAGAAATATTTGAAGAATTTCTTATGTTTGTGGGAACTGAGTCCTATACAATAGGGGCAAGTTTATGAAAAGCTTTTTCTCTGCAGGTTAATATAAAGTAAGGACAAAGTAGAGTAAAACATTTGAATCAGTATTATATAAACAGGTGAGTGGAAGGAAGGTAGAGGTTTAGATTAGGAGTTATGGCCAATGGAGAGATGCAGCAAATTACACTGGTGGGTTCTAGTGTCAATAGAGTAAGGAAGCAGAGTATTTTGTTAACTACATTTTCAAAAAGGTTACAATTCTTTCTGTTTCTTAAGGCAAATGGAGGTAGACAGCATTTGAGTTTTGGTATGATTCTGCCTATGCATATACTGTACTCTCTCTCACGGGTCACAGCCAACTCCTAGAGTGACCATGCTGACAGTCACCTATATCCACAGAGTTTACAAGGCAAAGGGGGGAACAGAACTAGGTTACTAGCTCTTTCTTACACATTACACATGCATGCACTCACACCTAAACAAATTTTAGAGTCCCCAATCCACCTACTGCATGACTTTGGAATGTGTGTGGAAATGAAGCATCTGGAAAAAACCCTGCAAACACAGACAAGACATGCACTCTCCAAAAGGAGATACTCCAGCCTAGAACCAAATCGAAGAGCCTCTTGTTGGGAAATGACAACACTACTCACTGCAGCACCATACTGAACTATGTTCATATTGTTCCTCAATAGTTACCTCACACATGCCTAATAGTCTAGGACTCCTAGAACCTGCTCCCATTTGCACAAGCTAAAAAAAATAGGTAAAAAGAAAAGTGCATTTATTCCATTGCATGAAAAGTCCCAGCTATTTAAATCAGTTTTTAGTGGTTTCTGTCCTTTTTTCTGCATTTCAACTATTTGCTCTGAATCTGGTGTTACAGCTATTAATTGAAGTAATTTTCCAGTTTGCACTGCATTTCAAGTGGTTTCTGTGCTGTACCTATTTTTAAAATCAGTTTTAGTGGTTCTGTTTTTTTCTGCACATTTCTGCATTTTACTGTACTTTTTCTACATCTGAAATTTCAGGCATTACAGTTATTTTAGATTTGCACTGCATTTCAAGCTGTTTTTGTTCTGTGCCTAGCTACTCAAACCAGTTTTGAGTGCATTTCAAGTGGAATCTGTGGAGTTAAATGAATTAAGCAATGTTACTGCATTTATGAGCTCTGTTTTAGGGCACTTTTAAAATTACAGCAAACAAGACAGCTGTGGGCATGTTTGTCAGTCATCCAGAGCTTGTAGTGGTTATCCTAGTGGGAGAAGGGTAACTGCTGGACTTCTTTGGAAAATAAACACTAAATATAGTTATACTTTGAAATTTGGAGAAAACACAGTAAAAATGCTGAAAAGTGCAGAAAATCTTTAACTGGTTTTCATTGGTTCTTTCATTTTCTTTTATATTTATATTGTGTGGAGCTTTACTTAGTGCAATGCAGTTGGAATGTGCACTCCATAGATGCAGCCAGTTTCCTAATATAAACAATCTACCCAAGTTCTGTCAATAAGTAGGCATTTGCTACATACAGGTGCAGCAAGCTGTGCATAGCTACATAGGCTACAGAGATGAGCACCTAGCACCTTAAAGTAGCTTGCAGCAGCACTAGCAGTACTATACTGCACAAGTTATCCCACAGCCACTACAAATAAGCTCAACACTACTGTTCTGCAAGGTTTCTGAACTGTGTTTATCACAGTGGCATTTAAACTAAGTTCCTTATTTCCATAAACAGACTTTCATATGCAATTACACTACTTACCCATTGACATAACTATCTCAATAGGCCACAGATCTCTATTTTATTTAAGCTGTGCAATGCTCTGTAAATCAAATCAAGTTTTAATTCACATTTGGTAAAATGGAGGGTCAGCATTCTTGGCTGCCCTCTATTGCTTGCCTCATAGCATTAGGGATCCTAAAGAAGTTAAACAACTGCCTTACACTCACATATTACAAACTATTACTAAACAACTCTTAATGAAAGGTGCAAATAAAATATTTAAGAGATATGAAAGACTCCATTTCACAAAAAGCTCAGACTGAGCGTCATCACATGCTGTGCACCTAGCCTTCATATATAATATCATATGTTGATGCCATAAGGAAATACCTACCTAAGCCTTCTAGACACATATGGATTAAACCTCAGCAAAAAAATCAAAATCAAACATTGCATCGCATAATATCTTACTTTTATCAAAGGGCCACCATGAGATGAATGGCCTTAAGTACACCAGACCACTCCACAAATAAAAATGATTTAGTGACTGATGACTCCATTGTTAGACACATTCATTCCCCACTTACTAGTCTGGAAAAAGACAGGATGACAGTAAGTTTTCTTCAGGTGGAAGGATCTTGGACATCTCCAGGACTCTTTTTACCCTTTCAGCAGATGACAAATATATCTATGATATGGTAGTTCTCAATGTGGGCATGAATGACTTGGGGTGAAAACATTGAGTGAGATGCAGAGAGACATGTCTGAACTCTCTATGCATGTCACAAATGCAGAAAAGATCCTACTACTGAGCAGAATCCCCTCTTCTTCATGAATGATACCCAGGTACAAAGAAAAGAAATGATTGGCTTCAACAATTAGGTAAATAATGAATGTCATTCTAGGAGAAGCCACTAAGTGTTAGCATGGAGTGAGATGCTTGACAATCCTACTTGATTATCAAGGGATGGTCTGCAACACTGGATAAAGCCTTTGCTGCCGCAGCATGTCTTTTTAAGGCAAAGTTTAGTTAATGAGCATTCTAACATAGCCAACATATCGATATCAAAATAGGATCAAATTAAGGGGATTCTGCTCAATGCCAAAGTCTAATCAACAAGCTGCCTGACCTTGTGGCAATCCTGCATTTAGAAGGCATACATATATGTATAAGCACTAAAACAAAGCTTAAATGCCCAGTAAGCAATCACTCTATAATTGTGTTTAACACTTATCATGCCTTCAAACCCAATAGCAATTGTGGTGATGTCTCTTATATTTGTCAGTGACCATATCACCTGGAGACAGATTATCAGATACCCACAAATAAAATGTATCGAACTCCAAATTGCAATAAACATAATCAATCATCAGTTTGCCTGCTGCAAGCCACCTTCCATAACCCTGGCAGTTCATGTCAGATTCCTAAATATCATGGATGAACTGCCCATAAATATGAACTCTGTCATTCTGGAAGATTTTAGCCAATTCAAAAATTGATGAGCACCTACACCTAAAACACAGGATTTGCACAGAAACTGTATGCCCCTTAGCATGAAGATTCTCATTTGTAAGGCAAAGGAACACATGATAACAGACTTGATTAATAGAGACATCTGAAATTTCATCATACTATATTCACATCAATTCACTTTTGTAAAATATAGATCCTCTGTAATGAACTTGGTGAAGTTGTTCAAAAAGGTAACACAAGCTGTTGACACTGATCACACTGTATGCACAGCCTACCTTTGTTTGGCCAACCCATTTGACACTATCCCCATGCTGGCATAGTTGATAAACTAAATTTGTTCAAAAAAGATCTCTATATAGTAAGATAGATAACTAACTGGCTAAAATACAGAGCCCAGACAGTAAAGGTGGAAAGGGCAACATCTTGGAACATGAAAAGAGCCAGTGGTGTCCTGCAGGGCTCATTGCTGTGGTCACTTTTGTTTGGTGTTTTCTTCTCTGTCCTCCAGCCTAAAAGCTAAAACCTATGGATATGGCTGCAAATGTGGAGTCAAATTCCCATCTGAAATAAAGCACTTGTTGATTTGACGAACAAACCACCCCCCCTAGCTTATTGTACTGACAATATCCCATTTCAAAATGAAACTGTAGCTCCTGACCTGGGAGCCAGGTTTCATAATTCCTTTTATTTAAATCGCTATGTAGAATTGGTTTTCAGGAAATCCTTCTAACTGACACAACAGATTGACAAGGGAATATCATCCAAACCTAAAGATGTTATTATCCTCTTGTATTCAGCACTGATCAGACAATTATATAATACAATCCCCCATTTGGGCTGTACATCACTAGATGTATCAAACAGTTGGAAAGAGGACAGAGTTTCTAACAGAGGATTGCATGCTTAAAATAACTAAGCAACCTGAAAAGACTATTGGAATTTCGTATTCTCCCTCTTCTCTATGCCTCATAGGCTCCTCAGAGGACACCTATGCCTTACCTGCTGAGGAAATCAGAGCTCCAATATTCCAGGATCTCTTGTACCTCCACAAATACTAGAGCAAGGAATCTAATCCTGCTTCAACAAATCAATAAAACAAGATGGAGAGACAAATTCTTTACTTAGCATTTTCCTCACTTCTAGAATAGATTATCATCACAGATAAATCAGTGTGATAAGCTATATTCCTTCAAACAGAAGCTGGATAACTAGATGGGTATTAAGATTCACCCAAGGTTTGACTGGCATAGCCCTCCTTTTGAGAGGATGTACTGTCTAAGGTAGGACCATGCAAGGCAAATTGGCCACTTGACTCAGTAGCATTGAACTTCCAGTGATATGATTCCTGTGATGTTCACCATCCTATTGTATGGCTAAAGTTATACAAAGTCATCTGTCCATGCATATTAACAAGAACCATGTTACACATTCATAGCATATTAAACTATCCCCTCACACTATCACATTATTTCAATATTCAAATATAATTCTTATTGCAAATTTTATGAATGTTACTATTAAAATTAAGTAAAATACAGTAAGTTAACTAGTCTGTATTTATAGAACTTATGAGTAGAAAGTATACCAATACTTACCACTGTCTTAAAGTACAATTATAATAATGTACTATTTATCTATTTTGCCAAATTATATGAGTTTCCAGCAAGTATTAATACAGAATTCTTTTTAAAACTCTATCATTTCCACTGTTTACATATTATATAAAAAGAATGGCCTGTATTTGTAGTCAGTCATATAAATGAGTTTAGGCTATCTGAGACATTCATGAACGAGCACAACCGAGCTGTGATTCATAGAGGCCATTTATGACAATGCACATTGACCTCAGATGTGTCAATGCAAACGTTGAAATAATAAGATGGAATGAGGAGTGATGTAATCTTTGTATGTTAATGAAGTATGTTTTTCACCATTTATGATTCATAATCAGATTTTCCTGCTTCCCAATGCTAGTCACAGATGTGCTATATTAAGAAATATCTTGACAAATCTATCAGAGTAGCAACTGATGAAAATGATATCACTTGCTGTGAGCTTTGCTTTCTCTAGGGCTGAGTTGCTTCTCTTTGCTGGACCAAAATCACTTGTGCCCAGAGGAACTTACTGGCCAAAAGGTGAAAATATAAGCAAAGGATTACCCATAACTTTGATGATCAGGGAATCCTTGTTAGGTTCAGAGTGGACAGGGACATTGTATGGGTATGTTTGATCATCATAGGGGCGCTGGAGAAATATGTGGACTTCCTATCCCTGTGAACACCAAAGTATCTAGAGCCCTCACTATACTTGCTGCAAAGACAAATTGAGGACAAGTAGGGAATCTCACAGTTTTTGCCTTGAGGATATTGCAGCAGTTTCTGGATGTATGCGTGGCATCACTGTGGATCAGTACATCTATTTCCCAGTGTCACCTCAGGAACAAGCCAGGACTGTGTTTGCCATTTTATCAGCTGGTATATTTCCCTGAGGTACTCAGTGTGATAGATTGCACCCATGTTGCAATTAGGGCATCTCCTGGTCCACAGATAGAATAGCACTGTACTAGGAAGGGCTGCCATTCCATCAATTTTCAGGTAGCGTGTGATGCAAATTGGTGCATCACCACTGTCTCTATCCAGCATTCTGGCAGCACACATAGGTTCATAGGTGTGTACTAGGCTACTGGCCCTGGAGCCTTTACAAGCTTAGCTTATAGATGTGCCCTGGAATTGTGCCACCTGAGATTAGTTCCCAGTACCTCTATCAAGTAGAGCCACTGGAGTGATTCCCGGGGTGAACTTTCTATTTCCCCTCTTGAAGAGGGCCAGTGAGGTGCTCTGCTTGACATGTATAGCAAGTCTATTCCAGAGCATGGGCAGTCTCTGGGTTATGTACCTGTCCATCCAGCATATTCTGTTGATTGTGGTAATGAGGCTGAGGTCTCTGGAGCATGTGTTTGGAGGGATTGTGATTTCTTTAGATGTAGCATTTCTAACAGACCTGGGTCAGACATGGCTTTGTAAGTCAAGCAGAGTTTGCCTCTTAGTAGACAATATGAGACAGAGAATAGCTAGGGTTTTTTGAGTCTGTCCATGAAGGACATGTGTTTAAGGCCTAGGATCCTCTACATGTTTTGTGGCCTTTTCAGCTGTTGCATGTGTCTAGTGAGGTACACGCCAAATGGGGCATTATACTTAATGATTGGCCTAATGAGGGAAGAGTAGAGAGAGATACTGACCTCTTTCTTCTTGGATGCAAAACCCTTGGTAATGAGATGTGCCACATAGAAGGACATTCTGACCACAGTGGCAATGTGATGGTCAAAGGAGAGGTTGCTGTCAGCTTGTGTCCCCAGATCTCTTATAATGCCTTCAGTTTCAGTGGGCTCCCATTGATGTGGTAATTAGTGGAAACTGAGTTTTTCCCAAAGGGGATGACAACGCATTTTTTAGGATTAAGCATAAGGCCATGGTTTTGACACCAGTCATAGGTCTCAGTGAGCCCTTTCTATAGGACATCTACATTACTTGGGGAGTTAATAATGGCTCCCAGCTTGCAGTCATCTGCAAACCTGGTCAGCCAGAGTCCCTCTGTGTTGGCCTGGACTTCTGAGAAGAAGATGCCAAAAAGGAGAGGACCCAGGACCAATCCCTGTGGACCCCACTCATGACTCGTTGGCAGTCTGACTTGGTCAGCTACTTTCACACTCTGGGTTCTATCTGTAAGCCAATTTGCAACTCACCTAGTGATATAAGGGTTGATGCTTAATTTGGTGAGTTTATCAATAATTCCTGATTGGGGATCCTCACTCCCATATTTGGCACACTAGCTCATTCTACCTTCTCTTCCTGCATAGTAGGATACCTGGTGGTCATCTTGTTGATAAGTAGAAAAATATTTTTTTTGTTACATTGTATTTAAACAGATATTTGTGTTAAGATATATTGCATGTCTCTCTCTCTCTTTTATTATTAATGTTTTCAGGTGATGCTGGATATCCACTGGAGCCATGGCTCATGACTCCAGTAAGAAATTCAGATGGACCTGCAGAGCCATTTCAGATGCCTGGATGTGTCTCAAGGTGATGTTCAAAATGATCTGGCTACTATATGCGGAATGTTTACTGCATGTTGCACTCTGCATAACATGATCATGTCCTAGTCTGGTGGGGAAGTTACCCATACTGTCACTGCAGCTCCCAATTCCAGTCACACTTTGAATAATAATGACCAACCAGCAGCAGTGGTAAGGGACCCCATGTGGCTGGCTCACACCCAGCATGCGGCTGTGCAAGTAAAGAGGTAGTGTCTAGTCCACAACTATGGACTGTGACATTCAAGTTAGTGTGTCCTTTACTGTACTCAGTTCCAGGCCTTGCTCATCTTGGCTTGTCTGCTTCCCCTTTACTAAATAGGCATTTCCCATATGTTCTGAGTGCTGCCATGAGGACATGATTTTCCTTGTGGCTGAACTTATCCTTTTTGTGTTTTGATCCCTTATTTTCAATCAGTACTGTGATGTGGGGTAGTGCCAGCTATGCCAGAGAGAATAGGTCAGTGGATGTGTAACATAAGCCATTATAACTAGCAGGAGTTTTGTAAGGAATTATATGTCATTTGTATATCAAACGGATTTGTAAAGTTGCTTGTGTTAAAAAAATTACCGACAGTGGGTTCTGCTGGACAGAAAAGAAATACACTTGTATGCCAGACTGTATTGTAACTGTTGAAATGAATATACTGTAACAGAGGATACTGGAAGAGAAGAGGTTAATCTCAGTCCAGCTAATTTTGAAAAATAGTCTGAAATGAAATAACCTGGTTTAGGCCATAAAGATTGTTCATAGGTTCATACTAGGCTATCTGCCCTAGGGCATTTATAAGCCTAGCCAGAGTGTGTTTGGCTTTCACCACCCATTTTAAATGAATTTTGCTATGCCCTTTTTCGAGGTTAGTATACTGTGCCTCTGTCTAACAGTGACACAGAAGTGATACCCAGGGTAAACCTACTATCTCCCATCCACTCAAGATTCCTCTTGAAGAGAGTCTGAGGGACTCTGCCTAACCTGGACTGGGATTTTATTCCAGAGTGAAGGGAGCCTCTGGGTTATGAATCTGTCCCTCCAGCATGTCCTATTTATTTCAGTGCTGAGGTTCAAGTCTCTCGAGCGCGTAGCTCGATGGGATATGGATTTTCTGAGGTGCAGCATGTCCATTAATTCCGGGTTGGACATGGCTTTATACGTCAGGCACAGATCGCCTCTGAGCAGGTGGTATGCCACTGAGTAGAGCTGGAGTTTCTTTAACCAGGCAGCATATGGCATCTGTTTGAGACCTTTGATCCTCTTGGTGAGGTACTTTTGGGGTCTTTCCAGTTGCTGCAGGTGTCTGGTAAGGTACATCCCCAAAAGGGGCATTGTACTCAATTATGGGCCTGATGAGGGATGAGTAAAGAGGCACGATGACCTCCCCTGATCTAGATGTGAATCCCTTCATGATTAGGTGGGCTATATAAAATGTTTTTCTAACCACTTTGGCCACGTGGTTGTCAAATGAGAGATTGCTATTAACTTGGGTCCCCAGGTCCCTAATTGCTTCTTCCATACTTAATGGATTACCACCTATGTGGTAATTTGTGGGCACTTTATTTTTGCCAAAGGGGATGACTATACACTTTTTGGCGTTTAGCTTGAGGCCATGGCTCTGGCACCAGTTGTCTATTTCCATGAGTCCCTTTTGGAGGATGCTTGTGTCGGCTGGAGAGTCGATTATGGCGCCCAGTTTGCAGTCATCTGCGAACTTGGTCAGCCACAGTCCTTCCATTTAGCCTGTACCTCTGAGAAATATATACCGAATGAGACAGGTCCCAGGACTGAGCCTTGTGGGATGCCACTTGTAACTGGTTTGGAGTCTGACATGGCTCCAGCAATTACTTGCATCTTACAAATTCTGATTGCAGCCAGAGACAAAATGTCTGTGAAAACCAGGCCTAGGAATCCTACTGTATTGTCCTTAGGGGTGAACCAATTGCTACCCTTGAAGGGTGGATGTTTTTGAAATGGTTTTATAGCTTCCAGATGCTATAACACATCTTAGAAAAGCTCCATGTGTGTGTATTATGACACATATATGCTACAATCTGGTCCAGTTTCTAGTAAAGAGGATAGTGTGGGAAACAGAGTCAGATGACTCCAGCACTGAAATTATGTTTTAATACTAGATGAGGCAGAAGTCACAGGGCAGTCTGTTTATAAAACCTGACAAGGAAGACCACACACCCATATCATCTTGCCTTGCTCTAGTAAGTGAACTAGAGGACAGTATTTTTTATATCAGTCAGGAAAATAACATATGCCATTATAACTTGCAGGGGTTTTGTAAAGAATTATATGTCATTTGTATATTAAACTGATTTGTACAGGTGCATGTGTTGAAAATGTATTTGTAAAGTTGCTTGTGTTAAAAAATTTACCAACAGTGGGTTCTGCTGGACAGAAAAGAAATACACCTGTATGCCAGACTGTATTGTAACTGTTGAAATGAATATGCTATAACAGAGGATACTGGAAGAGAAGAGGTTAATCTCAGTCCCGCTAATTTTGAAAAATAGTCTGAAATGAAATGACCTGGTTTAGGCCTTACAGTTCTGATTGCAGCCAGAGACAAAATGTCTGTGAAAACCAGGCCTTGGAATCCTACTGTATTGTCCTTTGGGGTGAACTAATTGCTACCATTGAAGGGTGGAAGTTTTTGAAATGTTTTTATAGCTTCCACATGCTATAACACATCTTAGAAAAGCTTCATGTGTTTGTATTATGACACATACATGCTAGATTCTGGTTTAGTTACTAGTAAAGGGGGTAGTGTGGGAACCAGAGTCAGATGACTCCAGCACTGAAATGATGTTTTAATACTAAATGAGACAGAAGTGAAGATCAAAGGCAAGAAAAAAACAAACTGCTACTAAACCAGCACAGCTCCTGATGCCAAACAGCAGGACTAAACGCCTCCCAAACACATGTATGCTTGTTCTGGAAGTCAAAGACAAAAACAACAAGCTGCTACTAAGCCAACACAATTCCTAATTCCAAGCAGCAGAACTAAACACCTCCAATAAGCACAGTCAGAGAGGTGAAACTCATCAAAGATAAACTCAGCCAGATAGCCAAACTCACTGAAGCAGGTCTTTTTAAATTCCAAAGGGATAAGCAAACAAGACGCCAATAAATGAACGACTTCAATTTTATTAAGCACCACAATACTGCTTTTCGTCTTGTTTGCTTATCCCAACTACCTTTGCCGGCTATCTCGACTATTCGCAATTTAATATGGGAATGCTCAACTTACTGGTGAAAATTCATGGTCATTTATAATATGGCCCATCCAATATTGGATGTTACACCTTAGCATCTCAAACAAATCACAACTTCCTAAAACAAAGATAACACACCAACATTTATTTCCCCCCTCAAAAAAGGAAAAAATATTCTGCTGTACTACATGACACCTGGTGGTGTTAGGGTACAAAGGAAATAACTTTTACCAGTAAGCATTATCAATGCAAATTATTCCATTTTTATGAAGGGAAAGGCAAGTGTTTTCCTTTAAGAAAATGTCAGTATGTGATAAATCAGTTTTGGTTAAACCAAACTTGCAGTAGTATCAATAGTTGTTGTAATGTCCATGCTAGAAAAAAAGAGTTTGATTAAGGTGATGTCACTCCCCATAGGTAGTGGTTTTAACCCTGACTATTACATCCCTTACCATACTTTCTTCATTCTGGTTCTGGCTCTTCAAAAGATGGCAACTCCTCTGAAGGCATGAGCCCAGATTCCTAGCTGGCCCAATAAGCAGCCCATGATCATGCTTTGCCTTCTATGTGATTCATATCTGGATAAGCTAGAGGCATGCACAATAAATACCACTGGGAAAATATTGATATCTGAACCTGATAGGTATAAGTCACTCCAGCCAGCAATGTTGTCACCAGTATAAATACATTCAGAAGCCTAGGATTGACTAGCAGGCTGAGTGTAAAGACCCGGCTGTGGCAAAAAGGCCATAATTGTATAATAAGTAAAATAAAATATTTGATTTCTTAAATGAGCCACATTAAAGATAAGAAAAAGGTTAACACATTTGCATAACTACAGGTATTTGCAAAGAAAGAAATGTATACCTAAAAATATTACCTGTAATGTTGTAATGAAATGCAGAGGAAATTATCAGCATGTTTGTAATCATGCATGCATCTTTTTAACAAAGGGCATATCACTAATATGTTAACAGATTTTAATAATATAAACAAATGTCACATAAGCATATTAAAAGAATAATCTGTACATGTAACTCTGTAAATTATGTACCAGGTTACAAGTACAAGTAATGGTGGCTGGATTTATAAAAAGATGAAATAAAACTGCAATTATACATTTATAATATAGTACCATTGCAAGAAAAGACTTGTAATTGGTAAATTACATGAAGCCAGTTTTGTGCAGGACATAGAAATACAACTAAAACAGTTTTTCTTAACATAGTTGTTGTTCAGCACTCTTTATAAATGCATGTACAACATAGCTGATGTCTCACTCACACACTGCACACTATTTAGACTGCAGGTTGGGGGAGGGACATGGGGGTTGCTGTGCCAAGTGAATGACCAACATAAATTTTACTGTGAAAATGCTGTTTTACTTCAAGGTTAGCTATTAAATCAGACACATTTATACAGAAAAGGAAATGGAAACTTCCATGAATTGGTACATTTCTGCTTTTGTGAATTAGTTATACTTGGACAGAGGAAGGAGGACAAGGAGACCTGGTGGTAGAATGAGGAAGTACAGGAGAGTATACAGAGGAAGAGGCTGGTGAAGAAAAAGTGGGATTGTCAAAGAGATGAAGAAAGTAGACATGAGTATAAGGAGATGAGGCACATGGCAAAGAGAGATGTGGCAAAGGCTAAGGATAAGGCATATGGAGTGTTGCATGAAAGGTTGGACACTAAAGAGGGAGAAAAGGACTTGTACTGACTGGCTAGACAGAGGGACTGAACTGGGAAAGATGTGCAGCAGGTAAGGGTGATAAAGGATAGTAAGGGAAACGTACTCACAAGCGAGCAGAGTGTGTTGAGCAAATGGAAAGAGTACTTTGAGGGGCTGATGAATGAAGAGAATGAGAGAGAGAGAAGGTTGGATGATGTGGGGATAGTGAATCAGGAAGTGAAACAGATTAGCAAGGAGGAAGTAAGGACAGCTATGAAGAGAATGAAGAATGTTAAGGCTGTTGGCTTAGATGACATACCATTGGAAGCATAGAGGTGCTTAGGAGAAATGGCAATGGAGTTTTTAACCAGATTGTTTAATGAAATCTTGGAAAGTCAGATGATGCCTGAGGAGTGAAGAAAAAGTGTTTTGGTACCTATCTTTAAGAATAAGGGTGATGTGCAGATAAAAATTGATCAGTGACAGCTTGAAGTTATGGGAAAGAGTAGTGGAAGCTAGATGAAGAAGGAAGGTGATGATTAGTGATCAGCAGTATGGTTTCATGCCGGGAAAGAGCACTACAGATGTGATGTTTGCTCTGAGAGTGTCGATGGAGAAATATAGAGCAGTTCAGAAGGAGTTGCATTGTGTCTTTGTTGACTTAGAGAAACCATATGACAGGGTGCCTAGAGAGGAGTTGTGGTATTGTATGAGGAAGTCGGGAGTGGCAGAGAAGTATGTAGGAGTGGTACAGGATATGTACGACAGTAGTGTGACAGTGGTGAAGTCTGCAGTGGGACTGACAAATGCATTTAAGGTGAAGGTGGGATTACATCAAGGATCAGCTCTGAGCCCTTTCTTATTTGCAGTGGTGATGGACAGGTAGACAGACAAGATCAAACAGGAGGCCCTGTGGACTATGATGTTTGCAGATGACATTGTGATCTGTAGTGAGAGTAGGGACCAGGTTGACGAGACTCTGGAGAGGTGGAGATATGCTCTAGAGAGGAGCGGAATGATGGTCAGCAGGACTAAGATAAGAATATATGTATGTGATTGAGAGGGAGGATAAAGGAATGGTGAGGATGCAGGGAGTAGAGTTGGCAAAGGTGGATGAGTTTAAGTACTTGAGATCAACAGCTCAGCGTAATGGTGGGTGGGGAAGAGAGGTGAAGAAGAGAGTACAGGCAGGGTGGAAAGGCTGGAGAAGAGTGTCAGGAGTGATTTGTGACAGACGGGTACCAGTAAGAGTGAAAGGGAAGGTCTACAAGAGAATAGTGAGACCAGCTATGTTATATGGATTGGGGACAGTGACAATGACAAAAAGGCAAGAGTCAGAGCTGGACGTAGCAGAGTAAAAGATGTTAAGATTTGCACTGGGTGTGACGAGAATGGACAGGATTAGGAATCAGTATATCAGAGGGTCAGCTTAGGTTGGACGGTTTGGAGACAAAGCCAGAGAGGCAAGATTGCGTTGGTTTGGACATGTGCTGAGGAGAGATGAGTATATTGGGAAAAGGATGCTAAGGATGGAGCTGCCAGGTAAGAGGAAAAGAGGAAGGCCTAAGCTAAGGTTTATGGATGTGGTGAGAGAGGACATGCAGGTGGTTTGTGTGACAGAGCAAGACGCAGAGGACAGGAAGAAATGGAAACAGATGATCTGCTGTGGCGACCCCCAATGAGAACAGCTGAAAGAGAAGTTATGCTTGAACACAGTGTTACTTCTATTTTGAAAACAACATTCCAGACATATTTCATACTAATTATTTTCCTCTTGAATGATACAGAATATTGACACAGTATTGTGGAATGAGGAAGTACAGGAGAGTATACAGACAAAGAGGTTGGCAAAGAAGAAGTGGGATTGTCAGAGAGATGAAGAAAGTAGACAGGAGTATAAGGAGATGAGGTGCATGGCAAATAGAGAGGTGGCAAAGGCTAAGGATAAGGCATATGAAGAGTTGTATGGAAGGTTGGACACTAAGGAGGGAGAAAAGGACCAGTATCGATTGGCTAAACAGAGGGACCGAGCTAGGAAAGATGTGCAGCAGGTAAAGGTGATAAAGGATAATGAGGGAAACACTCACAAGCGAGGAGAGTGTGTTGAGGAGATGGAAAGAGTACTTTGAGGGGTTGATGAATGAAGAAAATGAGAGGGAGAGAAGGTTGGATAATGAATCATGAAGTACAATGGATTAGCAAGGAGGAAATAAGGATAGCTATGAAGAGAATGAAGACTGGAAAGGCTGTTGGCTCAGATGACATACCTGTGGAAGCATGGAGGTGTTTAGGTGAAATGGCAGTGGAGTTTTTAACCAGATTGTTTAATGAAATCTTGGAAAGTGAGAGAATGCCTGAGGAATGCAGAAAAAGTGCTTTGGTACCGATTTTTAAGAATAAGGGTGATGTGCAGAGCTGTAGTAACTACAGAGGGATTAAAATGATCAGTCACAGCATGAAGTTATGGGAAAGAGTAGTGGAAGCTAGGTTAACAAGGGATGTGATGATTAGTGATCAGCAGTATGGTTTCATGCCGGGAAAGAGCACTACAGATGCGGTGCTTGCTCTGAGAGTGTTGATGGAGAAGTACAAAGAATGTCAGAAGGAGTTGCATTGTGTTTTTGTAGATTTAGAGAAAGCATATGACAGGGTGCCTGGAGAGGAGTTGTGGTATTGTACGAGGAAGTCAGGAGTGTCAGAGAAGTATGTAAGAGTGGTTCAGGATATGTACGGCGGTGAGGTCTGCAGTGGGAGTGACGGATGCATTTAAGGTGGAGGTGGGGTTACATCAAGGATCAGCTCTGAGCCCTTTCTTATTTGCAGTGGTGATGGACAGGTTGACAGACGAGATCAGACAGGAGTCCCCGTGGACTATGATGTTTGCAGATGACATTGTGATCTGTAGTGAAAGTAGGTAACAGGTGGAGGAGACCCTGGAGAGGTGGAGATATGCTCTAGAGAGAAGAGGAATGAAGGTCAGCAGGACTAAGACAGAATATGTGTGTGTGAATGAGAGGGAGGATAGAGGAATTGTGAGGATGCAGGGAGTAGAGGTGGCGAAGGTGGATGAGTTTAAATACTTGGGATCAACAGTTCAGAGTAAGGGTGAGTGTGGAAGAGAGGTGAAGAAGAGAGTACAGGCAGGATGGAGTGGGTGGAGAAGAGTGTCAGGAGTGATTTGTGACAGACGAGTACCAGTAAGAGTGAAAGGGAAGGTCTACAAGAGGGTAGTGAGACCAGCTATGTTATATGGGTTGGAGACAGTGGCATTGACAAAAAGGCAGGAGTCAGAGCTTGATGTGGCAGAGCTGAAGATGTTAAGATTTGCAATGGGTGTGACAAGGATGGATAGGATTAGGAATAAGTATATTAGAGGGTCAACCCAGGTTGGAAGGTTTGAAGACAAAGCCAGAGAGGCAAGATTACATTGGTTTGGACATGTGCTGAGGAGGGATGCAGAGTATATTGGGAAAAAGATGCTAATGATGAAGCTACCAGCTAACAGGAAAAGAGGAAGGCCTAAGATAAGGTTTATGGATGTGGTGAGAGAGGACGTGCAGGTGGTTGGTGTGACAGAGCAAGATGCAGAGGACAGGAAGAAATGGAAACAGGTGATCCACTGTGGCGACCCCTAACGGGAACAGCCGAAAGAAATGATGATGATTGTACTGAATAATTCAGCTATGCATGTATAAGAGAAAATAAAAAAGAAAACAAAAAAGTAGTTATTGCTTAGACAAGTACAATGACATGTATAAGAAGTGCAAATACAAGTAAACAAGAATAGCCTTCTCTCTTTTAATCATGGCTGAGGAAGAAATTAACTCCAATCACTAGCAGACAGCAAAGAATAAAAAGGCTGGTGTAATCTTCGGGTAAGTATAACTGAAGTCCAAGAGAATTTCTTTGTCTTAGTATATAGTATGTATGAGAAGCATACAAAGATAATCGAAAATCATTATAGTACTGTAAAAACAAGAGAAATATGTGCTTGTACAACTGCTGTACACTTTTACAACTGTTTTCTGTATTTGTCATAAGGAACATATTTTTATAGCTTAGCAGATGAAAGAAATGCAACTGAAGCCATTACGGTTCAAGCTAATGTTACTGATGTTAACCTGATTTTTAACCTAATTATTTTGATTACAAAATGTATTTTAGTACTGTATTGAAGGTTTGGCATGTACATAACTTGAGGGATAAATACACCCCTTCAGAATTCAAAAGCTGTTCCCATTTAAATTCATTGCAAGTACGCCTAAGCACCACTCATATCATTCCTCCCAAGTTCAAAAGCACATCCCAAGTAACTACTCCCACTGTATGCATAAGCACGTCTCGTGCACTGGTTTTACTTCAATACAGATTTTACTGCAGTATTTTATTAGTGTATGAAATGCCACTTAAACATATTGTGCTTTTTCTGTTTGTTTTATCCCCACCCCTTTTTTCTCTGTTTTTCTTACTTTGATTATGTATTTCTTTCTCCTTTATTGTTTTATTTCTCTGCTATTTATTTTCCTTTTTTTATAGGTTTAAATCCCTCAGGAGCAGACGAGGCATGCACTTACCGGGCTATGGACAGATCACCTTCTGCCTGTCTGGGGATGTCCTCACATGATCAGAGTGGAGGCATGTGTTCTACAGGCACTGTGGCATAGTGGAAGCCTGGCAAGCCTCTCAGAAAGGGAGCTTTAGAGCTTGGGTGAGGACATACTGTTGGAGGTAGTGGACAGGAAAATTTAGCCAGTTGAATTCTCTCTTCAGCATATAGAAGACATGTTCTCCCAGTTAGTGCTGACCTCTGCACCAATGCAGGCCCATACCCCTTCAATATTGGGGTCCTTTACTGCAACACCATCTGGCAGTGGACATGTTTGAGGCTCAGTGAATTAGGATTTCATCTGCACTTCCTCAGCCCGTCTTCACTTATCATTTCTCCTTTACCCTCTTCCCTGGTTCCCACCCACACTACCCTCTCATAAAAAAAAAAAAATGTGGGGTCTAACCCCCTACAAAAACAGTGCCCATTCTCTAAAATCTCCTCTAGCACAAACCCTGTTAATGTTTCTCTTGCGTGTTCCCCTCTTTGTTTTGTCTCCTTTTTCAATCTTTCCTATCACCTGCTTTTTATTTTTTAATGAAACCATCAGGGTGTTTACAAAAGAATACCCATAAATAAAAAATTATAAACTCCTTTTCTCTTAAAAAAATCCCTTTTAAGTGCTGTGCAGTCCACAGCTTTCCTTAAACATTTTAAGAGTGACCGTACTTGTCCTCACTTTCCCACGATATGCAAAAATTAAAAAGACCACCCCTCTCTATTTTGCAAAGTAATTTGCAAGTCCATAGTGTCGAACTTTATACAACTTACTCTTTTGAAATAAGTGGGCATGGTTTTGAAAAATACTTTCTTTTGCTGACCTTATTTGCATATCCAAACTTACTCTTTTGCAATAAGTGGGTATGTTTTTGAAAAAATACTTCCTTTTGCTGACCTTATTTGCATATCCGTATAGCATCACTATTTACAAATAACTGTAAGTCATTTGTGAAACCCAGGACTATGAACACCAGCCTGTACCTTTACATTCCCACTGCATGCTCAAAAACATTCCTCAATGTAGCAATACTCAAAAAGTATCCTATAATATGCATTGCAATACAACCATACTTTTAATGCACAGTAGGTTTACTTGGTATTTCAGGTATTTAAAAGCATTCACTTTAAAAATTCAGAGACTTTTTAAAAATGTTACAAAGATAATTACCACTGAAAATGGGAAAAAAAAAAAAAAAAAAACACAAAGCAGCTTCCCAAAATTAAACTTTTTACACAATCCAAATACTGCAACATATTTAAGTGGAATGTCTTCCTAAGGGCCCAAATGTCTTCCTAAGGGCCTACTAAAGATAATTGAAATAACACATTAACTGTGATACTTATTAACTCTGTTGCAATCACTTTGACGTTTACTAGTTTTACATATTAAGACTGACTGATCAAAACTTGCAAAAATAAACAACTTTGAAAACAAAGACTCCTACTGGTAGTTTTAAGTAGTGGCTCTGTACTTAAAAGAAAAATCAGGATTAAAATGGTGCTACACCAGAACAGTAAGGCAGCACACTGGTAACACGCCATCACCCTACTGCTGGATGAAGACTGAACTCTTGAGCCTCAGTAACCTGAGGTTCAACCCGCTGGAGACCAGAATTCTTCGACTGGAAATCATTGTCAATGAGTTCTGACAGAAGTGATGCCATTTCCTGAAGAATTTCACCTTTCTTCGAGCTGGTGCAACCATGGAGTTATATATATAGTTTGGGGGTACAGAGGGCTTCCCACACAAAAAAACAGTTAAATAGTGGGGTTTGGGGGGATGTTTTTTTATTGTCCAATCCTCAGTGCCTTCTGTTTCATCCATTCACAATGGAAGCAGTAACACACTATGTAATTAGACTTTTTATAAAAGAAGAGAAAAAAAATCAAAACACTGGGCAAACGCCTGGTTTACACCTCAAGCGAAATAAACAGGAAAAAACCAACAGGTAGACCACGGCTGAAAAATCCAGGTTATAAATCCAAATATCCAAGTATCCAGATATAAATCCACTTCCACTTCCAACAAATTCTCTATTAAAACAAGAGTAAGCGCTTTCACAATCTAAAACAACTGATCGCTTCTTCAGACTCATCAAAACTGTTAAAACATTATTATTTAAAATCTAGCTCATCCAATAGAGTCACATTTATTTATTTTTTTATTTTTATTTATTTACATTTGTTGACCGGGCTAGTCTAGCTGGATACATATCCCTTTTCAGTAGAGGCCCGAGGAGAAAAGCTCCAACATGAGTGAATTAATACATTCAAAGTATTCTAAAATTGACTAGTTTCACATTACATAATAAGACATAAGAAAAAAATAATAAATTGTGAACAATGTAAGGTTTCATTAGAGTAGAAGTAAGAAATAAACAGGTCTTAATGCTTTAGTCGGGTTCATGTGAAGTCAATTAAAATCTAAAGCATTAGAACATTAGCAAAACTTTTTAGTAGTGTTGTTTATAAGATATGGGGGGCAATTGTTAAGGAAGCAGGAGAAAAAGAAACGGGAGGGAGAGAAGAAAAGTAGATTCAATCAGGCTTTGAGCAGGGGCAAAGCCAATGTATTTTAAGGTGGTCTCTAAGGTGTTTTTTAAAGATTAGAGAGGATGAGAGTGAGGTGAGTGTATTAGGAAGTTTGTTCCAGATTCTACCCACACCATTGGAGAAGAGGAAATTGCCTGCTTTGTTATTAGAAGGGTTGCTGGCAATAAGTAGCTTATTAGCTGAGCGTAGTGTTGAAAGATTTTTGTAAGGGGAGATCAGATTAGTGAGGATGGGAGTATTAGTAGGATGGTGCAGGATTTTTTGTGCAATCACAAGTTGATTGCATTGTAGTTGATTTTGTAGTTGTAACCATTTGAGTTGTTTAAGGTTGAGGCAGTGATGGGTTCTGTACGGAGAGCCAGTGGCAAATCTGGTTATGTTATTGTAGCTAGTTTCAAGTTTGGTGAGATTATGCTTTGATAGATTGGTGTAAATGGCAGATGCATAGAATAGGGTGGAAGTAAGATGAGTCTGGGCAATGGATTTCTTAGCTAGTAGTGTAAGGAAGAGTTTTATTCTATACAGGGAGCCTAATTTTTTATTAACAGTTTTTATAATATTATTAACATGGGCATCGAAGCTGAGGTTATGGTCAATAGTTATACCAAGTAGTTGAGCAGTAGAATCAGGGGAAATGCAAGTTCCATTGTCAGAGGTAATAGTGAAGTGGAACTGAGGAGATTTTATGGTGGGAGTAAAGAGTAGTAGCTTAGTTTTCTTGGGGTCAAGAAGAAGGCAGCGTTGGGTGAACCATTTTTCAACTGTGTTAAATACATTTTATGTAAGGGTGTGGAGAGAGGAAGAAGACTTGGCAGTACAGATAAGAGTAGAGTCATCGTCGTATTGTATACAGGTGGATTGTGGAAAAACAGTATGGAGATCATTAATAAAGATGGAGAAAAGAAGAGGGCCTAGGATAGAACCTTGAGGAACTTCAGTGCTCACTGGGAGGTGTGCGGATAGATTATTGTCCCAGAGTACTGCTTGTTGTCTATTTTCCAGATAAGATTTGAACCAAAGGATTGCTTGTGGGTCAAGAGATTGGGCTTTTAGCACATTAATAAGTAGGTTGTGATTGACCATATCAAAGGCTTTGGAAAGGTCAATAAATAGAGCAGCTGAGAGACAGTTATTGTTATGATTCCTATTTATGCAATCGGTAAAAGTTAAAAGGGCAAAAGTAGTGCTATGAAAGGGCCTAAATCCATGTTGGCAGTTAGCAAGCAAGTTGTTTTGGAGAAGGTGCTGGAGTAGCTGATGGTGAATACATTTTTCCATAATTTTGGCTAGTGGGGAGAGTAGAGCAATAGGACGGTAGTTGGAGATTTCAGTAGATTTACCTCCTTTGTGCAAAGGGATTATATGAGAGAATTTCCATATAGAGGGGATGTAGGCTTCAGAGATGGATCTGTTTATCAGGATAGAAACAGGGTATGCTATGGCTTTGGCTGCAATTTGAAGGTATTCCACTGGGAGGAAATCAGCCGAAGGAGTGCAGGGTTTGAGTTTTTGAAGGAGTTTGCAGATAAAGGAGGTTGGTACAGGTTGCAAATGAAGGGAGGGAAAGGGACTGTTAGTGTGTTGTGTAGGAGTGGGGGTCATGGGAACTAGCATTTGAGTTAAAGTTTGAATAGCTTCAATGAAGTAATTGTTAAAGGCATTAGCTATTTGCAGAGGATTACTACTGGTAATAGAGCAGGGGGAAGGAGTTGTGGCATGTCCTGGTTTGAGAAGTTTATTAATGCCAGACCAGAATTTTTTAGGATTATTAGATATCCTTTTTGACAGCATTTCTTAGAAGTATAGATGATCTACAGAGCTTTTAGAGGTTCTCCATCTAGCCCATATTTTGTTTTGTAGAAACATTTGTTTTGTGAGCCAGGGGGCTATTTTTGTCCTGATTCTGGAGGAGCGGAAAGGAGCATGGTTATTTAGAATTTGAAGGAAAGTAGAATTAAAGTAAGAGATTGCTTCATCTAGATTAAGTAGTTTTAGAGATCATCTAGATTAAGTAGTTTTAGAGATGACCAGTTACATGCTTTTAGTTCATTAATAAAGTTCTCAGCTTGGAAGTGTTTTTTTTAGAATGATAGGTGACAAAATTGTTCTTTTTTGGGCTATATTTCTTTTGTTTACTGATAAAGGTTAAAATGTGATCACTAATGTCATCAGGGAGAGATCCTACCTTATAGGTATCTGGGTGACTATTTAGAAGGATCCAGTCAAGAGTAGTTTCTTTGTTACTTGGTTTGTGGATCCTAGTGGGGAAGTTTATTATTTGATTGAAACCAAATAGATTAATATGTTTGTTAGGGGTGGGGGAATTACATAAGGTCCAGTCTATATTAAAATCACCTAATACAATTGTTTCCTGTGGTAAATGGGTAGAAAGGCTATTGAGAATGTTTTCTAGGGTGCTAATATTGTTTCCTGGAGGGATGTAAGAGCAGATTATATAGATTGCTTTAGAGCTATTCATTTGGAGTTTGATAGTAAGGGTCTCAGCATTGGTATTTGAGGGTAGTGATACATCATAGAATGAAACCAGAAGATCAGATTTGAACAAGATAGCTACACCACCACCTTTGTTTGATGTACGGTCACATCTTAGGATATTATATCCAGGAGGGGTTATTTCTAGGTCATGAGTAGAAGGTTTTAGCCAAGTTTCTGTAAGGCAAAGGATATCAAATGGATAAGCTAGAAGGAGAGCATGCAGTTGACTAATTTTGTTGTTAATGCTACGATTATTAAGATGTGCTATACTGAGGGAGTTCTGAGTTATTAAAGAAGAGGTAGCATTATTAAATGAACATTGTTCAAAGAGGTAGCATTATTAAATTGAACATTCTACTATGACATCATCTAATTAATCTTTTATGCTACAATTACATAGTGTATCCATCTACTTTAAACTTAGTAACATTTAAAAATACGTATACATCACAATTCATGCAAAAATACATTACATATACTGTATGGTATGGTCAAATAAATAATGTTTAAGTGGTCTAGATTTTAAAAAAGGTTTCAATGAAACAGCATTATTCAACCCAGGGGTTCTGTTGGCTTGAAGTAATAAAATCCACTTTTGTTCTGCTTCTTCTACTCTGTTCTTTGTGTCACCCCCTCTATTACTTTTATTTATTACTTCTAGAACTATAAAATTAAAAATGTGTTTTATATTTGCTTCTTCTACATGTTTTGCTAAGGCGTTCGTATCTTTCTTGTTCTTTATATCTCTAAGGTGTTCGAGAATACGCCCCTTCAAACATCTACTTGTCTTGCTTATATAAAAAACATGACATACAGTGCAAAAACTAAAATAAACCAAATTCTGTGTTTTGCAATCAGCATAAAAGTCAACATCAATCGTGAAACCTAATGTGGGATGTTTATATATAGATTTACTATATAGATACTCGCAGGCCATGCAATTTCTACAAGGAAAAGTCCCCTGTCTATTTGATTGCTTCAGTCGGTCCTTAATAGTAGATTTATAGCAAAGTTGCCTTTTTAAAGATTTTTTATTTCTGAAGCAAAAGCTAGGTCTATCTTCTAGTACTTTCTTCAGCTCAGGATCTGACAGTAGAACATTCCAATTTCTCAAAAATATTGCAGAACCTTCTAACGTCGCTAGAATAAGTTATAGCAAATCTTATTTTCATACTGTTGGCATCTTCTCTATTCCTATCTTCTTCTATGGTATCTGTGAAGAAGGGTTTACACTTTCCATCTCTATTAACAATAGTATATTTAATGCTTTCATCTATATCCTTCTTACTATAACCTCTGGCTATAAAGTCCTTTTCTAATGTTGTTTTTGTCTTTTTAAAGCCTTCATTTGTATTATGTAGGTGGCTTGTTCTCATGAATTGTCCTTTCACAACATTTTTATATACAAATGTGGGGTGCATACTCGGTTTTCTATACATCCTTGTTGTTAATTCATTCAGATCTGTCTTTTTAACCAAGACATCTAGGAACTCAATAGAGTCCCTTGAGTACTGACTAGTGAATCTTAAAAATTCAGCGGTATTATGTAAATATTCTACCATCTCTTGTATTTCATCAGTTGTACCACCCCACAACAGGAAAACGTAGTCTACAAAATGGATATACCATATGATATTCCCGGCATGTTTATTCCTATCATTAAACATATACTAATTTTCCCAAGCTGCCAGTACTAAGTTGGCGTAGCTATTGGCACATGCCGTGCTCATTGCTACGCCAACTTTCTGTAAATAATATCTGTCATTAAATATAAAGACATTGTTTTCTAAAACAATGTCAAGTAATTCACATATCAAATTAATCTTGGTATTCTGATAAGCTTGTTTTAAATTCAGGATGTCACGTATTTTCTCAATGCCCCACTTATTGGGTATCACTGTGAACAGTGAAGTAATATCCATAGTTACAAACATACTCTTTTTCAAGATTCCTAGTTTTATTATATAGTAATCTCAAGAATGCTTTTGTGTCCCTTAATATAGTATCACATTGATTGAGGACTATTTGTAAATTTTTCTCAATATATATCGAAATAGCTTCTGTAGCCCATCCTTTAGATACAATTTGTCTCATAGGGGGCTGTTTAATATGTTTGTGGATTTTAGATAAGCCGTAAATAATGGGTATGGCCGTAAATAACGGGTATGGTCGGATATTCTATCTGAAAATAATCAAATAATTCTTCTGATATGTACTTGGTAACCAACAGATCAAATATGTAGACAGATATCCTATCAATTATGCCTTTTACTTCTCTCATTGATTTCAACATGTTTCCATGTCATCTATAAGTTCCTTCATTTTCTGATAGTAAAAAACCTTAGCCATTGCAACTACACTGCCCCCCCCCCCTTATCAGCGGGCCTAATCTCAATGCTATGAGATTCCTTTAATTGTGCTAGTGCTTCGATCTCTAATTTATTTAAATTATGAAATTTGGGTGGAAGGTTTTTACACTGCCCCCCCTTATCAGCAGGCCTAATCTCAATGCTATGAGATTCCTTTAATTGTGCTAGTGCTTCGATCTCTAATTTATTTAAATTATGAAATTTGGGTGGAAGGTTTTTTGCATATACTTCTCATCTCATTCTCACAAACATTCATAAAGGTTTCAACAGTTGGATGTGTTTTAGGAACATATAAAATATTTAAACAGCCAAGTGTGAAGTCCCAGTACCAAATAGTTTTCAATGTTAAAGTAAGAGAGAATAATTTCAGCTCCTTTAATAGTTAAGTTAATAATGTTTTTTGTGCTGGAATAAAGTTCAAGCCTCTATTTAGCAAAGAGACTTGTGCATCAGTTAAGCAAAAGCTAGATATATTTATTACCAGGCCTTTTGGTTCCTGGTAGTCAGATTTGGAGCATTCGCTCGTTCCTTCTGTGGCCACATTCTGCCTCTCCGATTCCTGCTGTTCGATCTGACTCTTATCGGCAAAGCTTTCTGCAATACGAAAGGAATAAATGAAGTTTGCGTTACTTCACTCTGCTCCAAAAAAGCCGCTAAATTCGAATTGGTATTATCATCTCCACTTCTACTCGTGCTAGCTGTTTGAGAGGTTTCATTCACCATACTGCCATCATCTGCAATGGGAGGTTGTATATGTGCTTTCTCTGCATTGACGTCAATGATTTCGCAAGAATTCTGATTTAAAGAAATAGTACCTTTTGAATTAGATGTTTCAGGGGCTTCCAATATAGTTGTTTTCTTTGGATTTTCTGTATTCAAATGTGTTCTCCTTGGCCACGAAAAGACTTCTTTACACTGGAAGTCGTTAAGATCTCGTTGCAGTTTTTTGTTTTTGTATTCTGCAGTCTCTTGTCATAGCTCTGTATGCTATTGGCAAGTTCATCTAATTTACTGCCTAACACTTCCATGGAGAAGTTATTTAACTGTTCTTGTAGTTTCTTAATCTCATCTGCTAGCTCTTTTTTGTGGAGCTTAAAAAATTCAATAAGCAGATACATACAGCCATAGCTAAGTTGTAGATTTAGATTCTGCCATTTTTGAAGCAAATCAGGATATGTTTCGCCATATGTTGGCATGTTCAATACCGTGAGACCTCTTGGTACTATTTTATACTTCAATGAGGCTTCTAAGTGGAACCTTTGCCATTGCAACTTTTTAAAGCTATATAGTTTGTTCCCCAATTCTCTATATAGCTCTGTAAATTGTCTATGTGTGTCATAGTCTATCTGCTCTCTGTTGTTCACCTGAAAAATTGGATTAAACATCAGAGGATTAGAATTTATGCCAACCAGTCGTTCACATTATATTTCCTTCAGCCATGTCCCAGTTTCTAAATACAATCTAAAACAAGAGAAAAAAATAAAAAAGTTTACACCTCAAGAGAAATAAACAGAAAAAAAACAGGTAGACCACGGCTGAAAAATCCAGGTTAAAAATCCAAATATCCAAGTATCCAGATATAAATCCACTTCCAACAAATTCTCTTTATTAAAACAAGAGTAAGCGCTTTCACGATCTAAAACAACTGATCGCTTCTTCAGACTCATCAAAACAGTTAAGACATTATTATTTAAAATCTAGCTCATCCAATAGAGTCACATTCTACTATGACATCTAATTAATCTTTTATGCTACAATTACATAGTGTAACCATCTACTTTAAACTTAGTAACAATTAAAAATACATATACATCACAATTCATGCAAAAATACATATTACATATACTGTATGGTATGGTCAAATAAATAATGTTTAAGTGGTCTAGATTTTAAAAAAGGTTTCAATGAAACAGCATTATTCAACCCAGGGGTTCTGTTGGCTTGAAGTAATAAAATCCACTTTTGTTCTGCTTCTTCTACTCTATTCTTTGTGTCACCCCCTCTATTACTTTTATTTATTACTTCTAGAACCATAAAATTAAAAATGTGTTTTATATTAGCTTCTTCTACATGTTTTGCTAAGGCGTTCGTATCTTTCTTGTTCTTTATATCTCTAAGGTGCTTGAGAATACGCTCCTTCAAACATCTACTTGTCTTGCCTATATAAAAAAACATGACATACAGTGCAAAAACTAAAATAAACCAACTTCTCTGTTTTGCAATCAGCATAAAAGTCAACATCAATCGTGAAACCTAATGTGGGATGTTTATATATAGATTTACTATATAGATACTCGCAGGCCATGCAATTTCTACAAGGAAAAGTCCCCTGTCTATTTGATTGCTTCAGTCGTTCCTTAAGTAGAAGAAGCAGAACAAAAGTGGATTTTATTACTTCAAGCCGACAGACCCCCTGGGTTGAATAATGCTGTTTCATTGAAACCTTTTTTAAAATCTAGACCACTTAAACATTATTTATTTGACCATACCATACAGTATATATAATATGCATTCTTGTAATTTTTGTATGAATTGTGATGTATATGTATTTTTAATTGTTACTAAGTTTAAAGTAGATGGTTACATTATGTAATTGTAGCATAAAAGATTAATTAGATGATGTCATAGTAGAATGTGACTCTATTGGATGAGCTAGATTTTAAATAATAATGTTTTAACTGTTTTGATGAGTCTGAAGAAGCGATCAGTTGTTTTAGATTGTGAAAGCGCTTACTCTTGTTTTAATAAAGAGAATTTGTTGGAAGTGGAAGTGGATTTATATCTGGATACTTGGATATTTGTATTTATAAACTGGATTTTTCAGCCGTGATCTACCTGTTGGTTTTTTTCTGTTTATTTCTTTTATAAAAGATGTCAGGCTTTATGAAATAATTTTTTGGAGCACACTCCTGTCAGAAGGGAAAAGGAGGACAACAGTCTGGACTATGATTGCTCTACTAATGCTGTCATTGTCGAATCACACATCCAGTGTCACACAAGTTCTCTAACGTGCTGAGAAGGCAGCCAGACCTGCTCCATCAGTTTAAGAATAGAAAAGAGAAAATCCAATCACAGCATGAGGTTATTAATACATTTTCACTTGCATTCCCATACATTAATGAGTTTTGTTTCGTTATTGCACTGGTAGAGATTAAACATAACTTCTGAGGGTTTGTCAGGGTCAACAAAGAACATTACACCACCATTAAGAATGTAAAAAAGTATATCTTAGATTCTCACATGAAAAATAAAAAGTTAACATGGGCTAAATTCTTGGCTAGGCTTATAAGGGCCTCAGGGCCATTCGCCTAGTAACCTCCTATGATCTTACGATATGGAATATGTCTTGGAACTTCTCTAGTTTTTCCTCAGATGCACATTGTTTGTCATCTATCATTGATCTGTTAGTGCATTCCAAATGGGTTCCAAAATACCCCAGTTAACAAGTTGTATAAATAAGTATATAAATCCATGTATAAATAAATATATAAATCCAGTGCGCCATAAGTATTATTTAGTCCTCCAATGGTTTGAAAATGTATTCCTTTTTCTTAAACAGTTTGTTGCTTTAAATTTATATATCCCAACCCCATGGTCACAAAAACATTGGGGGAAAAAAGAAAATATCACACACATCTTATCACTTTTGGTGTGCACATATAAATCATACCAGCAGTGATTTTCGGACTGAGGAGTAAAAAGGAACAGTGAATTTAAATCAACAGGTTGAATATTCTTCCATTTAGAACTAAAAATTAGTAGTATAGCCATTTATAATAATTGCTGTCATCATTCACCCCGCTATTCTCATTCTTAAATTGAGATGGGGTGTCACATTAGCTGCTGCCATCTTCCTCATTCAGAGCTACTTTCCCACTTTTTTTTTTGACAGTCTGTCCAACTGTCCTAGGTCTTCTGTCATGCAGTCCATCCATTTCTTGGTTGGACATCCTTGTCTCCTCTTACCCTTCTTCCTGCCTCTCCCAAATTTGCTTTACCTTCTTCTAGTTTCCTGGACATGAGTGACCCACCATAATCGTCTCTTCAACCTTCTCTGCAATGGGGGATCTTTTGTCCAATTTCCCACCTCAGGCACTTCAGCTCTATCACCCCAAGCTTCCTCAGCTGTTCTGCCTTCACTGCCCTGGTTTCTACGCCATATAAAAGCACTGGTCATGCCTCTTGTTTCATACACCATACCTTTCAGCTTCTTTGGCATTCTTCTGGCACATAACCATTTTATTTCTAAAACAGTCTATTACACTATTCTATATGCAGCACTAATTTTATCTTACAACTAAAATGCCAAGATATTTGAATAATATTAAAGCAGTAACATTTGCTATTATTAATGCATTATATTTTTCAATTATGTCACAACTGATGCTACAGCTGTACATAAAATTACACACCATAATTTTCCATATCAAAATAGTAATTAATGCTATAATGCTTAAAGCACTGCTTTCAGCTGACTTCATACTGCAAGTACATTCCATGCTACATAAGCCACTAGTACCAGTTTACATTTTTACCACTGTGTTCTGCACAATTCTTACCAACTGAAATATCCTGAAGTGCACAAATACTCAGTAACAAGTCTGTATGGCACATATATTGAATGCATTGAAACTGTTGTGCAATATTACATATAAAGACAAAAGTCTTTCATTGTTTTATGTCAAAAAACTTAGTTGTCTGGTGAAATGGCATATTTAATACTTATTTTAATGAACTATTAGTACAGTAATACTATCACTGTTCCTGTGAAAATAATAAACCAAGTTATTTTAATCTCCCACCTCCCTTACTGTATTGTCAACCTTCAAAATGCCTGAAAAGTGAAAAATTCATAACCTTCTGAAAAACCTCCAAGTGAAAAAAGATTTCAAACTCACCCTCAAAGAATCAAAAAAACTCAGCAGTAACCATATAATCAGAATCATGTGGGCAGATAAGAGGACAAAATTGCAGTTTGTAGTGCCAACCACTTTGTCTTTTCCCAGTTAGGAGGTCACCACAGTGGAACTCCAGTCCGCTAATGATTGGCAGTAGATTTTTTTTTTATGGTGCTGATTTGCCAGCCCGACACCCAACCTTCAAGCGAAGGCACGCCCATTCACACATCTTTCAGAGGCCACTCAACCACAGGGAGGACAAGCAGACTCCACACAGAAGGCACACCAGCCAAGAATCAAACAGGAGAACCTCTTGCTGTGAGGCAACAATGCTACTGCTGTACCACTGCGGCTTGCCAAACACTATAGTGCCAAAATGGAGGCTATACTAAACCCCAAATTTATTCTCCCAACACATAAATAGGCATATTAAATGCCTACATGCAGCTCAGGCTGAAGCTAGACAGCATGGCTGAGAATGGTTTCATCACTGACAAATCCCTTGACCCAAACTTATTCAATATTTCCAATCTTAGCAAAAATGAGAGAACATCCCTTTCCACCCAATCTTAGCAAAAATGAGAGAACATCCCTTTCCACCCAGTAATGGCCATTCAGGGGTCCATCTGTGGACACATGTTTAGAATACATTTTGAATCTTATTGCATCTAGAACTCAGTCACTAATTGTAGACTCAATTGATTTTAAAAGGAAAACTGAACTGATTCAAGTAAAGAATGACTAGATCATAGAATCATAAACTCATTTAAAATATAAGGAAACAGTATCCAGTGACCATTTATGCCCTGACAATACCTGTGCTTAGACATTACCTCCTTTTTCAAGGAGCAGTAGACCAGAGGTGTACCTGTGGATACTCATTCCATTACCAAACTCATTTTATTAAGGGAGAAAGTACGTCACATTTAATTTGGAGTGAAAGTTGTTCCGGAGAAGGAGAAAGTATTGTGTGATAATCTGTTTCTCCACCCTGTTTTGTTTATTTGCAGAAGTTGAGATCCCTGATTCTAATGTTAGTGGGACTGTTTGATTTGTGTCTATATAAGATGTCTTGGACTACTAGATTCTTAATGGCTCAAAAAATAAGGTACAGACCATCCCTAAGGAGTATGTAATACACTGAATAAAGGGACAGCACTTCCAGACTATTTTGATAGCTCTTGTTTTGTTGAGGTTGTAATATTTTTAGTTAGGAACTTCTGGGGTCTTTCTAGTTACTACATGTGCCTAATAAAATATATCCCTCAAGGGGCCAGCTTCCTTGTGCCTAGATGAAATACCTTTTGCAATCAGCTGTGCCAGGTAAAAAAATTCCCACCCCCTTTTGCAAAATCATGGTCAAAGGCAAGGGAATTATCTTCCTGTGTTTTAAGATCTTAGTGACATTCAAAGCTAAATCACTTTACATAGTTCTAACCTACACTAACTTCCTTAAGACTCAAGAAGCTCTTTTCCAGAACAAAATCAATTTTCCCACATGAAATTCAAGTCTAATTAAATATGCATAACACGGTTTGAAACAATGTCCTTTTCATGGAGTGGAAAATGCTATAAACAAACAAGCAGAGTAGCCTTGGGAGCAGGCACTGTCATAGGTCCACCACTGCAGTCCTGACAGCTTGGGAAAGTAAACTTGAGTGCAACTACAAGACCTTTATAGATACTATTTTTATGTACTTGTATGGACAGCAGAATACCAAAACCTTGTTTATTTTATGAACCCATGAACAGGTCGACCACTTTTCTGATTCACCATAAGCTCGAGCCTCCACCAAACAGCATTTCTTTGATATGAAAACATTACTTATGGACCTATAAAAGAATCATACTAGGTTCAACAAACCTCTAGGGGAAAAATACACCCAGACCACACAAAAAGTGCTGTCAAGTCCCAGGCATTTAAGCTTTCCTAGATAACTACCAGATATGGCAACTTTGTTTACAGTAAGTTGCTTATCAATGGGACTTAGTGGAGTTTTTCCAGTATTGTTTGGTCCAGTCTTTCACCATCCAGTGATGTTGCCCTCAACAAAACATTGCCCTGAGATACATTTATCAGACAATTAAATTGCTCAATGTTGGCAAACCCTGGCTCTGATGGGTTACTTATTATCCTATGTAGATCTATTCATAGGGAGCTGCATGGGCATATTTTGAACAGATTGAGAACAGGCTACTTTACCCTTTCAGAGTATGTTCTATCCTTCCACTTCCCCGGGAAGGTAAAGACCCCTCTCACTGAAACAGAAATTGACCTATCACTCCTTTCTAAAGCCAAAATATCCAAAAGGCTGTCTGCATGTAAGTTAGAGCAATCGATGATTTGGTTAGTTAACAAATCTCAATAGAGATTCATCAGTTACAGGTAGGAGAGCCCAGATTTGTTGTGACTTATTTATAATCTTCATCAACTCTTTCTCAGACTAGTCCTTACTCTGCTATGGCTCTGGTTGTTTACTTTGATAAGGTCTTTAACACCATTCTCTGGAGTTTCTAATGAGCTCCACTGACATTGTATCATATTAATGGGAATTTCATTGTCTGGTGCCAACTGCTTTATCCTCAACCTCTTTCTAAGGTCATTATCAATGGGTCAGGTCTTCACTTTTCAAGTAAATAAAGAGTCAAGCCACACAGCGATGCCCATTGTCCTCACTCAACTGTCCAGAACATTGCAGAATGTCCAAATTTTTGCCTTATATTTCTGGTCTGTTTCTCATAAAAGTTATGGTTTCTGGCAAATCATTGAGGACTGCAGTCATTAAATAATGACAGACATTTCAGTTTCAGACTTTGCATTCTTCATAAAATGCACATTAATGCAAAACTTGTTATGCTAGCAATAAGTTAAGTTTATAAAGACAATGTCTCAGATTTTGGTCTTTTGTCTACATATTATTGTAGGTTTGAAGGCAGGCTTCACTGGCCTTCATTTTAGCTGTTGAATCTCTATGCTTGTGTATCAGGCAGCATCATTCTTAATGGAGCTTTCAAATACTTTGTGTAGGATGTTACACAGAGTCCTGGTCTGCAGATAATTGTGTACTTTGGCTCTTCTCACCCAATTTGTCCCTAAAAACAACACTTAACACATTTAAGATGTTTGAAGAAACTTCCCTTGCATCTAATTGTACATCATTGGAATCACAGCTCCAGATATGTTGGAATTAAATTAAGTACTTGCCACAAATATTTAGATATCCAGATTAAGCCTTGTTTTGGTTCTCTTACACCTGCTAATGCCAGGCCACTAATGCAGTCCTTCTGCTCCATGCTGAATGCTTGGAAAACTCTGAACTTGCCTCTGTCAGCCAAACATGATGATGTCATGATGGTCTTGTTAACCAAACTCCTGTTTTTGCTATACATATATCTGCCTTAGGATCAGATATTGCTAAATTTGTGTAAGAAAATGCCCCCTCAATATGTCTGCTCAGGAAAAAGTTTATGGACAATGTAAGCATTGGATAACTTTAATTGTTATGCCAATACAGCTGACTCAGTGCATTTTATGCCCTCAAGACATTTTCCTCACCCAATATGGGTTCTTCCTGAAATGACTCTGGATACATATCTATGCCTCTGGCATGCTTTGATTGGACCACAGGGAGATGTGTAGGAGATTTTTATTTCCTACTTGGATTTAAATCTCTCTCTTTTAAATGAGTGCATCAAATATCAGGTGGAAGGTTGGATCAGCAGGTGGTAATAGCTATAACTGGATCTTATTTAAAATAATGTGAAGCTGGATAGTACCAATCTGGACTTATTGTTCAACATCCTCTGGGGGTTTCTTCTCGATCCCCAGTAAATGTGTCTTACTTATACAGGACTCTAGATAGCTATGGTGGCAAGGTTTTAAACCTGGATATAGTGCAATAGGAGCAATGTCTGAGGGTTGGAAGTTATGCACATTGAATAAGGATATGAAATCCATGCAATGTGTGACTCATCCATATAAAAAGATATAGGTCTGGCAACTGAAAGACACTTTTTATTTTAAAATAGGGATAGGTCAGGACTACTTGAGGTTCTCATATGTGGAGAATGTTCATGTTTATTTTCTCTGGGAATGCCCAGAGAGTACGGCATAAAATGCACCAAACCACTTCTTTACTGGGAGGAACAATATCCTACACCCAGTGGCCAAAGACAAGTTCCTCTTTGAGAGGAGTAAGTATTGTCAGTGGTTATAACCTACCCCAAAACATGAAAACATTATTACAGTCATTACAGCAATTGCTAGATTTGCTCTTTGGAGCACTTAGCAAATTGTAAAGAATAGTTCTGCAGCTAACAAGTCCTATGGTTGCATGTTAACAAGATTAAGAGCACCTCAGTGCAGTTAGGAGTGGACATACACAGTCTGTCATTTATTTTGTATCTTTTGTTGACTGGATTAGTTCCACTAGTTATATTTTTATCCTTTGTTGACCGGATTAGTCCCACTAGGGTTGTATGCTCTTTTCATCAGAGACCTGATATGGCATAAGAGAAATTTGTCAGGGCATCCTGCTCTTTTTGATTAATGCTGTGGGATCTTGTACATCCAGCCGAGCTACCAGCAACTTAGGTAGATGAGACCTCAGTTTCACATCTCATCAGAAGGACGACACACTTAATCCATCTACCTAGTGTGAGAATAGAACTCAAGCCTTTTGCACAAAAAGCAAGTGTGCTACCTTTTATACCACTGACACCGGACCACCTTTGGCTGCACTAAAAGTTTGTTTCCATGTTTAAGAAGTTGTCCAAGAAACTCACAAAGGTATAAACCACATATGATCACTCTAATGGTCAAATTTAGGAGAATCAACCACAAGAAATATTATCAGCCAATTGAAGCTTAAGGATCCAAGAACCATCTTCCCTTTTAGTTTTATATAACTAGCACCATAATATAACTAGATAAAAATTATTTGGGTATGCATGATGACTTGCCATACTTTCTATGGATAAGTTACTCTGAGCTAACAGCTGTGCAGATTTAGATGAAATAGTTAAGTGATGATAACAAATGCATAACTGCTATCTGAACTGTAGCTACTGAGCCAACAGCCCTTTCTCTCTTAACTCTATGGACTGTTTTAAGCCTAACAGCTAGCCTAGTACTTGCCTATGAAATACTCATAGTCGGAATTTCACTTCTTTTGGTTGCAGTTTAGAAGGTAACATACATGCTTTTAAGTCTATGGCTGCTGCAATCAGCCATAAAATGTATTCTCAAACCTTCATTTAAAGAAAATAGTCACTTCTCCTACTCCCAGTCGATCTGCTTGTTCATAAGCCATATCTTTTTAAAAAAATATGGTTATTCTTTTCTGCTTCCAAACAGTAAATGTTTCCTGTGGGATCTCCCTTGAAAATGAATAAAATACAGGAACTACTGTATAAATAAATAGCGTATTCTGTGTCATTAAAGTCTGCTCCAAGACTTTAAGTTTTTAGTTCCTTATCCCCAAAACATCCAGAACCCCACTTTCCTATCTGTTTCTGTTCTGAGAAAATAGATAAAAATATAAATTTCTGCACCATAATTTCAACCACCTGCTGTAAGCATTACAATACTGTGGCCTTGACACACACACACACACATACATATATATGGGTCAACTTCATAAGGTTGAAATACCAAGAGACCGATTTTCACAATATTGAGACCACAATTCCAAAACTACAGAATACTGAAACTTTAAGATAAAGACTTTCAAAACACTGAATGAAAAAGTGTACAAGTTACATGTTATTCCATTCACCACAAGAGTACTAAAAAAACAGAACTGTACACTGCCGGGAATGTTCACCATTAAACTGTACAATCTTCAAATCACAACGTAAACCGTAATATAAAAGATCATCAACACATTAGCAAATAATTCAGATTACCAACACACTCCCTAAACCTTGAACAATCTCCATAACTATCAATGAACCTTTGTTTTCCAAACCAGAATATCTAAAAGCCAACTCTGTGGGGGCCTATGCCCCCCACATCCCCCCAATTAAATACACCAACCCCAAGATCTCATATTAGTGGGGAAATGGACAAATACCTTTTTGTTACCACATTGTTCTGTACACACTTCCATAACTGCCAGATACAAAAGTCCACTATATTCTTTTAAACTATACCAACAGAACTAGAGTTACTTCTGTGCATTTTGAATAGTTGTGTATTGATGGAATATTGAGTAATTCACTTTGCAAAAGAGTTAGCACTGTGTTTTGAACAGTTGAGTGCATGTATTGTACTATCCTGTTTTCTTATGATTTCTACACTTATACTGGTGAAGGGAAATGGTTGCACATCTGCATTATTTGTTTTGGTGTTTACAGTTGTCAGCATTGTAAACATTCAGGATTGTGGTCATTTTAAAGGTCAGTCTTTTGGTGTGTGTGTGTGTGTGTGTGTGTGTGTGTGTGTGTGTGTGTGTGTGTGGGTGTAACTCTTATTCCCCCATTTCCTTTCTTAAAGTTGTTCTCTCCCATAAAATCTGGTTTATTCCCATCCCAAAGGAAGACAGCTACAGTATTTTAATATGTTTTCAACCTCTATAAAAAACAGAACCTCAATATGGACAACACAAAAGCTCTTTGATCTGACTCTAGGAATCATCTTCTAAGACAATTATTTCTTCATCTTCCTTAACAACTCACCATAGGAATTCTTGATGGATAGATCAAGCAATGACCCAAATCAAAGTCCCAGATACTTAATCTATTGGAAAATTAACAGAAGGAGCTACAATGTAATCAAATTATCTAGTGTGAAAACACTTATGGCTACCACCCTATATCCATGTTAATTCTATGCTTACCTTATGTAGTCCCAGATTCTTTTTACACAGTAAACAGCCATTCCACCTCTGGATCACTCAAATAAATAACAGTGTGGCCTGTATAATGGGAAAGCTTTACTTGAATTCAAATGACTGTAGATCCCTTAAGCTAGAGATACATATGGCCATGGCTAGGGGTTCCAAATATGTTACCTAAGACAATGAGAATAATGGACAGCCTATCATAGTTTCTCAAGAAAGGTAAGCAGAGTTAGGAAGACAAGCCTGAGGCTTGACCCTCTCTGGTGGCCTTGCTTCATCCCAAATATCAGTTATATACCAGGGATGGGCCCCCAAACATGTCCAAATCCATTCTTAGGCAAGGCCATTGTACTCTGTCAGATGCATTTTTAGTGTCAGCTTATCATGACTCTTCTGAGCTTCATGATTGACCAAACTCTTTTTAAGATATTATGAAATGTTTGCTGTCATTCTACAAAGTCGTATTGATCAGTATGTATTAGATTGGGTAATATCATCCTTTAGATGATGTTGGTTAGCTCATAATAAAAATAGCGAAAGATTATCTTTACCCTCGTTCTAGATTACTGCTAGAATCTTCCTCTATGACCGGGAAGAGTTAAACTAGACTAACATATAATTGAAAAATAAAACATAGCTAAAGGTATCAGTATCTATTAGGCAAAAGTCAAATAGGAAGCCATCAGGTTCTGCTGGTTTTGTAGTACTGGCCTCTTCCATAGTTAAGCCGGGCAGGTTTGCCTATTGGAAAAAAAAAACATGCTTTAAATGAGTAGGCTTCCTCCAGTCACCAGCTGCATACAAGCAGACATAATATTCATGAAAGATATCTAAAATATCTGTTGGAAAATATTTTTTAGATCTTGAGACTGGGGCTATTAAAGTTGGCCCACCTTTGTACACATGCTGCTGAAGCATTGTTAATACTTTGTTACTTAGGTGATACTTGGATCCCTTATCCTTTCCCTTAAAAAAATTACCTTTACGAAATCGCATTGGCTTTATGCCAGCAAGTCTTCCTGCATAATTTAACCATTTTTGTCATCTGTTGCTTAAAAGTATCCCACTTACATAAAGGGTCACCCCCAGATCCAAAGCCCATCTGTCTCAGTACTTTGGTTGACTAATGCTGGAGTCAGTCATTCCTGGAATAATTGCTGGGAAATGTCTTGTGTTTCTTAAGTTCTGCATCTGTCTTTCAGTTAAGATTTAACTCTAAATTGGTATGAGCTGAAATTAGTCGGTTGTATTTACATATCCTTATATAAATAGCCATGTTCTGCAGTGATATAGGACCTGCCTATACAGGAGAATGACAAATCTAACAGAGTAAGGGGTGAAACCTGCTCTCACCCATCTCAACAATTTCCTAATGATTAAGCTCAAATCATCCAGGAACCTGTCCACATATTTTCTTGTTCAGGGAATTTTATGCAACCTGTGGCTATCCTGAATACCTAAATACTTTGCAATGTAACTTCAGTTTCCCATATAAATCTTAATTCCCTCCTGAAATGCTTGGGGCATTGACATAATAACATAATACTTTTGAATCCCCTTTGGTTAAAACCATAGAGAAATATGCACAAAATCATGTGGATCTATTTCCCTGGTTAAAATGGCTTTAATGCCGACAAACCTGTGATGAGAATCAATGTTTCCCTCTAAAGCAAGGAAAATTGAGAGATTAATATAGCAACCCACCTAGGCTTAGTTGTATGAAATTAAGTGGCTAAGATCCATTCCCATAAGACCCTCATTCGTTTAATATGATCTCCAGATCTCCATTATCTGTACATACATCCAGCAAGGTTACAACAGCAGGTCTCTCTTTTAAACACATGTCAAGGCCTTATTTTGTTTTGCCGAGTTATTTCACCCATTCCAACAACAACATCATAACAATCCACAAAAATTCTGGGGCTCCATTAAACAACTTCTACAACCAGGACAAACCAAAACCCCAACCTCCAATACCTCAAACTCAAAAGAAACTTTTCACTAACTCTAGTCTCTCACTCGTAAAACACAACCAAAATACCCCTCCAGTCACCTTACCTGCAACTAATACTTCTTAAACCCATCCAGACAGACAAGATAAAAAATGTTAAATAAACAAAAACTAACACTTGCAGCTGATCAGCTGCCAAATGAATACCTCAAACTGGCAGCAGATGTCATGTGCTACCCCATTTCAATATTAATTGATATCACCGAACAATACATCCTAAAAATCTGGAAAATGTCAAATGTAATCTCTCTACACAAAGGTGGATCCTCACTAGAACTCCCTAATCTTAGGCCCGTTTCCATCCTGTCACCTCTTTCAAACATTTTAGAAAAATGTGTTCATGCTCAACTACTTGATCACCTACTAACAAATAACCTGCTACCCAACTCTTAACATGCCCCAATCACAGCACTACAACTGTACTTAAGCTTTACTAACACCATAAAACAACTCAAAAATGAAGGGAAACATGTCTCCTCTAACTTTCTGGATATAGCCAAAGCATTCGACACTGTATCCCACCAAAATCTCTTGTATGAGGTCGCCTACCTCAACTTCTCAGGAAACCCTCTCCTGGTTCCACAGCTATCTCTCCAACCACCAACAAGCTGTGAAGTGGTAAAAAAATATTTCCTCTCTGCTACCAGTCACTGTCAGTGTCCCACAAGGATTTATATTAGGCTGACTTCTATTTTCTATCTTTGCAGACTTCACACAATCGTCTTGTCACACTCATCCACTAGGCAGATGACAAAACAATCTGCTCTGCACCATTCCTACCTCAGCTACAAGAAGCCACCCAAAAATCCTTATCTACCATTGAATCCTACCTTCATGGCCTCCAACTCATACTAAACCCCAGCAAAACTAAATTAATGCTTTTCCAAAATAATCACATCAAAACCAACAGCCAAAATCAACACTTTAAAATCACCCCTTCTAATAACACGGTAATCGATGCAACTACAGAAACAAAGCTACTAGGTGTCACCATTGAAAGCAGTATAAAATTTGACAAACATCTGAGTCAAATTATTAAAAAAGCCCACATCAGATTAGATTCCCTCTACAGCATCAAGCCTTAACTTGCCAACACTTCCAGACAAACAAACACCAGGACACCTTCTATATGTCAAAAAAATATTAGCAAACATTAGAAAAACAGACCTAAAAAAGCTACAGGCTTGTTACCATAAAATCACCAAATTCACCACTAATCTTGCTAACAGAACCCATCACTTCATAGCTCTCTAACTACAATGGCTAGAGCTACCCAACCTCTTAGCCTTCAACCAAACTACTATAACCCATTCTGTCATACCAGTATAATAAATGTCTAGCCCTCCAAGACATAGTACACACCCAAACTAACAGACCCCTAACAAAATCCTTCTAAAAGTCACCAAATCAAACAGCTTTGGAAACTGTCTTCATTCAAATAAAATCTCAGAAAATGAAACTCAGAAAATTCTCACAACAGAAAACCCCACCTCTTTCAAAAATCTGCTTAAAACTCACCTAAACGACAATTGAACATGCTCATGTACATTCCTAGGCTAATATACTGCATCTTCTCAGCTTCTTCCAACTCTTACCAACTCTACTCTTTCCTTATTCACCTCATCTGCAGACCTAGTAGTTAAGGTCACAGACTCTCACTATACTTGAACTAAATGCCTCAAACTGCACTATAACTGCTGTGAAACTTTGACTATGTGCTGATTATTCTTTGTTAAGCCACTAGTTTCGACCTACAGGTTCTTTCCATCTTGTGAAAAATCAAGACATATGTATATTAAATCACACACAGACACACACACGTGGAGTTTCTCTCAAATGGCAATAAATAAAAATTAGTATTTCAGTACATTACTCTGATATAAAGTAGCTGAAAATATGTATCCTTGTTCCACATCAGCTGCATTATTCCCCCACCAATGAATTATGCAGTGGCTCACTCCCATACTGATAATCACCTGTGATCCAGGAAAGATATTAATCCCCATCCTGTCTTTCCACTTACAACACATTGAAGGCTTAATTAATATTTAATAAACCTGCATCAGTGCTAAAAGAAAAGACAGGGCATAAAATTGAACGAGTTGAGGTTTGTCATGTGACTCTAGATTTGCAAGGCTGCGAAAGAATTTCAGATTAATAGAAACACTTAAACAAACAAATACACTTTTCAATGTAGTGGTTATTCATAGGATCATAAGTAGTTACTAAGCGAACAGCCCCAGGACCTTTACAATCCTAGCCAAGTTCAACACATGTTCTCAAGGGTGTCTGGCTCAAGCAGACACTAAAATCAGCAACTTTTGCCCCTATCCAACAGGGACACAGGTGGAACCCTCCAGGGTGAATTTCTGGTTACCCATCCAGTTGTCCAAATTACCCTTAAATAGGGCCAACGAGGGTCTTTGTTTAACATGAATAGGAAGCTTATTTCAAAGGTGGGGCAACCTCGCTGAAATAAATCTGTCTCTCCAGCAAGTTCTGTTGATGTCACATACCAGGTTAAGGTCCTTTGAGCAGGTGACCCATGTGCCATTTGACTTGTGAATATTTAGCATTTCCATTAAAGCCGAGTCACAGATTGCTCTATATGCAAGGCACAGGTTGCCTCTGAGCAGTTTGTAAGACACAGAGTAAAGTGACAATGATTTCAGTTTGTCTACATAAGACAGATCTTGAAAACCCTGAATTTTCTTTGTAAGGAACCTTTGTGGTCTCTCCATTTGCTGCAGGTGTATCGAAAGGAACATACCAAAGAGATTGTTGTACTCTATTATTGGGCTGATAAGGGAAGAGTATAGGTGTGTTATAACCTCTTTTTCTAGAGCCAATACCCTTAATTATGGGATGAGCAATATAAAATGCCCTTCTTACCGCTGTGGAGAATTGGTGATTGACGTTTAGGTTGCTGTCCACCTGTGCACCCAGATCTCTCACCACTGACTTTGTGGTTGGGGTATTGCTATTAATCTGGTAGTTAGCAGCAACATCACCCTGGCTAAAGGGGATGATAATGCATTTTTCTCTATTTTAAAGTCCAAAACAAAAATATAAGCAAGTAAGTTGTGTTCCTTATAAAAATTAATGAAGGATAACACTCCATTTAATACTATTCAATCTATAACCGACTTACCTATCAACTAGGAACATTCCACAGTTCATATAAATTAATGAGCCTTGCTGACCATACTGCAAACCTGATTTATTCTGCTGTAAATAACCAAACTTGTCATAAAGAGTAACTCCTAACTAAAAGTGCATGTAATCCTTTTAAACATCAGACTTGCAGTCACGTCTGCTAGACAAATGAGATGGGCCCAGAAGGAGTATCCAAATACAAATCTACAAGAGGGGTGGACAATTTCAAAGCCACCAACATTAACACCAAAAGAAGAACAGGGAGGGGAACTAACTGTTGAGAGACAGCCACAACTTCAGTTGAGTTAATATTCAGTGAAAAACACAAATAAATGAAATACAATACAAGAAAAAGAGCAGATAAAAGTGTACTTAAATTCACTTATACGTCCAGTTGAGTTCAGGTAGATGTTAGCTGGCCAAAGCTCAGATATTAAGCAGAGATAACTCAAAAAGTGTACCACTTATATAAGGCAGGAGAGAATATCAGTGATGAGGTGAAACTACACCCCCCCCCCCACTGCTATCAATGGCTACACAGAAATTCTAACAAGTACTCTGTAAAGAGACAATCACAACTTCACTTGAGTTAATATTCAGTGAAAAACACATAAATAAATTAAATACAGTACCATGGTGGTGGTGCTGCAGTAGCATTGTCACCTCACAGTTTCTTAGCTAGAGCATCTTCTGTGTGGAGACATGCGTGAATAGGCATACCTTTGTTGAAGGTTGTGCATCAGGGCCAGCAACTCAGCATGTAAAATTCTACTGCCAATCATTAGCAGACCGGAGTTCCGCTGTGGCGACCCCTAACCAGGAAAAGCCAAAAGGCACAACTACTACATAAAAAAGAGCAGATAAAAGTGTACTTAAATTCACTTATACGTCCAGTTGATTTCAGGTAGATGTTAGCCGACCAAAGCTCAGATATTAAGCAGAGATAACTCAAAATGTACCACTTATATAAGGCAAACAAAGAAAAAACTTCTGGTATTCCACCACAGCAAAAATCCACCACAATGAAGTCCTGTGTCAAACAGCAAGCAAATTTAATGGAAAAAAAGTAAAAACAGCATTAAAATTCCATAGCGATAAACCAATAAGCTATTTTGCCTTCTTCAGATCATTATCTTTTAGTAGCATTGCTTAATATTTATACTAAAAACTAACCAATAAGGTTTAAAATCAATTGACTTCTAAACCAATCATGTCAATTCATTCTTAGTCTTTATTAGAATATCCAGTAATCGTTCTTTGCACAACTAAGTAGCCAGTAGCTGTGATTTAAAATTGGCGCCAAAAATATGCTAATATACTATGTTGACCCATCCTACTTCAGCTGTATGCTAATATGCACTTCTCTGCCTAGTTTTTTACTGGCTATAAGTGCCGAATGTATCATTCCAATGGATTTAGTTTTACATAGCTTCCCTGTTTCCACTTTGCTGCCATCCAGTAGCCAAAGTGTAATACTAGCTTTTTAAAAATTTTTCAGAAGCATTTATTTCCATTATTTTTATTACTGCATGGCTTCCCTGTTTCCACTTTGCTGCCATCCAGTGGCCAAAGTGTAATACTAGCTTTTTAAAAAATTTTCAGAAGCATTTATTTCCATTATTTTTATTACTGCATGGCTTCCCTATTTCCACTTTGCTGCCATCCAGTGGCCAAAGTGTAATACTAGCTTTTTTAAAATGTTTTCATAAATTTTTGTTTTATTTTTCTTTGTTTGTCATGTATGAACTTGCTATAATTAACTTTAACTAGCAGGTCGCCTTTCTGGAATTTTTAATATATGATCTTCTTTAACAGTTATCTACTTTTCCAGATATACAAAACAATTCTTATCTATAACTACCAAACTATTAAAATATTACTGACACAGCCAAAAGCATGGTCACTATGTCAACTCTACTTCCATCAGCACAGAAATGCATAACTGCACATTACAATTTTATATCCTTTTACTATATAAATAGAGAGTCCATTATTCACTAAATAATCTCTAGATATATAAATATCTGAAAATATGTCCCTATTCACTGCCTTCATAGAAAAAAATGTCCAAATATACCTATTGTAAAACTATCACTATTATGAAGCAAGAACATATACACATCCTTAGTGGAAAGCAATATTCAGATCTAAAGTACTTTCCTTATCAGAATTAATAAATACTTTTTTTTCTTTGTTTGCTTTACTTTTCCACTGGTAAACCTTCAACAAGGGTAAGATAGTTTTTTCCTCGACTTATATAAGGCAGGACAGAATATCAGTGATGAGGTGAAACTACCCCCCACTGCTATCAATGGCTACACAGAAATTCTAACAAGTACTCTGTAGAGAGACAGCCACAACTTCAGTTGAGTTAATATTCAGGGAAAAATACAAATAAATAAATTAAATACAGTACTATATGAAAAAGAGCAGATAAAAGTGTACTTAAATTCACTTATATGTCCAGTTGATTTCAGGTAGATGCTAGCCGGCCAAAGCTCAGATATTAAGCAGAGATAACTCTAAATGTCAGTAATTAAAATTGCATCCAAACATGTGGGATTGGAATAGGACCCACAACTTCTGATCTTTCAGCATAAAAGATAAATTGTGCTATGTGTTGAGACCGCTGACAATGTAATTTCAGATATACCTTAGTCTATCATCCAAGGCACATTTCTACTAAATATAAAGCAGCTCCAGGCACTATATGTTATGGTATGAGGATCCCCCCCCCTTAATATATTTATCGTACAATACTGAATGTTTCTGCACATATATGTAAACCTTTGCCCAATGCAACATTTTAAGCAACAAAAAATGTTTAGGTGTGCAGAAATATTTAATTTGTATAATCTGTCTGTAATATCGGGTAAAAACAAGCTCAATGCAATTAATTTAAGATGCTTGGTAGTACATTACAGCAAACATTATTTCAGTTTATTGTAATGTGTTTTGCCCTTCCACTGACAATTCTTATAAGATGTCTCACATTTTGCTTAGTTGTCTAATTCATCCACTTTTGTTCTTCTTTTTTTGTCCTGGGACTGTGTTTTACACACAGTTAGCTTTGGTAGCAGATTGTCAAGTACAAGGCTCAGATCTCTCATGTTTCTAGCAGGAGTAAAGATGTTCCTCTGCTTTGTCCTTATATTCTTGCTGTTAATAGCAGACCTGTCAGCAAGTCTGCATTTATTTAATTTGTTTTACATTTGTTTACCAGGAAAGTTCAAATGAGCAATTATCCCTTTTTCAGTTGAGATCTGGGGAAAAATGCTTCACATCAAGTTTACAGACAGATAAAACAACATTATGCATATATAATACATACAATAGTCATAAACAAGGTGTGTACATATGGCATGAGAACAATTGATTGAATACAACACATTATACATGATCCTAGTGAGGATAGAACAGATCCCACATTCTGAAAGAAAAAATTATGCAAAACTGCAGCTTGAACAAGAAAAACCATGACTGTTTTATTAATGTAATGTGTTCCTGTACATTATCCAGGGTGTGGTACAAGAAATGGTTTATAAAAAAAGATGGGATAATGTTTAGTAAATCTTGACAAGCAAGTGCCATTTGAGAAGGCATGAGATTTTATAGAGAAAAATGGAAGTAATATGGAAAAACAGATGGATAGTGGATACAGTTAGGAAGTTTGATAGTAGAGGAAGTTTGAAGGATGAAAATTAAAAAAGTGAAATGTGGGGTCAAGATATTGAAGATATTCCCATGGGGAGTTAGACAGTGTTTAACTATTAGATTATTTGTGTATTTGTAAGTCTAGCCTAACCTGGGAATGAATTGGTTAATTTGGTTCATGTATCAAGATTCATCAAGCTCTTCCTGTTTTTAAAGGGAAGACAGTTTACATTTACTTAATATAAAATTGTATTCAGTTAAATAGCCAGTAAGAAGCTGTATAAATCTGGATGTACTCAATTATCATAGTACCTAGTACTGTCCTACAAAGTAGCTGTAAAACGATAAGTTAAAACACACAATACTTATTTTAAAAAGTCCTGTGCACCACTTTGCTAATGTGCTAATCCTAGCCCTACTCCAACCCCATACCTACACATGCCCTTTTATAATATTGCCACTACATCAGACATACACAAAATACAGCATGAAACATGTACAACACTAAATGCATCCCCATTTTTAGCCATTACTCTCACTGTAGCCTGTAAATACTTGCATGAACTCCTACCCCATCATAAACATTATGTTTACTTTGTTATTATAGTTTGAGAAACACTTTTTCCAGCTTATCTTAAAGATTTTCTCTGAAGTTCCACTTACATTTCCAAACATGAATCTTGAATAATATGGCATTAAATTATACAATATAACTTGAAAAATGAATGATGCATTAGTCAACGAAGTTTTGCAACACGTGCAGATGTCCTTCTCCAGTTTCAGAAGAAGAGTACTCCTCAAAAGTACATTTTGTATTGTTGCAGGATATTGCATTGCTATCCTGATTTCTGTACATTTTGCTTACATGGAGCAGCCACAGCAGGGACTTGTAAATTTAAATGAGAAATTCTGAAATGTTAGATAAAATCATCATGGTTACCAGTCACTTTAATGATTGTCATTGACATTGTGTATCATAAATTGTGTCCTCCTGAGGTAAGAATTTACACAGAATATGATACATTAAATGCACAGAAAAGCAGTATCCATGTCATTTCAGAATCACCAAACTCTGAAATCATCAGCAATAAATGAATGCAGACTAATCTCTTAAGTCAACAGCATGCCATGTTTGAAGCTCAGTGCCTTACTTTGCAAATTATATCTTTCTCAATGTTGATGATATACAAAAATAAGGATCTGGATATACGTCTGTATTTATTATTCTGAGACAAACCAGTGTTTTCCTGAGAATTATATTTCATATCCCCTCAGTCCAATACACCCAATGCACACTTACATGCTGTCTGTATGGGTTATTATTATTTAATATGGGTGAACTAATGTATTGCAGCACCATGTACACCTGTTTAAACTTCATCTAAAAAGTGTTTTCAGTGATCTGTATATTGAAAACAAATGTTATGGCAATCTGATTAACAGTAGATATATTTTATGTAGAAGAAGAAAGACTTAATTGTGTCATGTCAGTGATGTCATAATAACCAGTGAGGAAGCCCTGTGTTTGATACAACAGCAGCTGAAGTGCTCATAATCATTTTCTTTCTGTACAGTATACAAGAGCAACAACTAGGTAAAAATGATTGAGAAAATCTTATTGACATGATGGAGAAATGTCTAATATATCAGTCAACTTGTGCACACGTCTTTGATAAATAAGTCATAACAAACAGCCCTGTAAAATGCACTCGGACAGAAATATCCATTTCAGGCAAGACAATATGATTAATATTATCAGTAAGACAATGGTATGGTTTGTTGAGAAGTTGAATGATTATTTACTCTCAGGCCGTGTACAGTGTCGTCATTGTTTCCATAACCACCTCCTTGAGGCATACGATTGGTTGAAGTGTTACCTCTGTTAAACATTTGGACCATCCAGTTGCAGTGACACTTTAGTTGCTTGACTTCTTTCTTGAAAGTGCTGTTAAATTTGTAGTAAATTAAAGGGTTGTATGCTGTTGATGACTTGGCAAATAAACATGGAAGTAAAGTGACCACTGGTGGAATTGAACTACTTGAATGAAACATTGACCAGAAACTGACTGCCGCATATGGGGTCCAGCAACCAATGAAGCCAGCACTCACAAGAACTGCGATCTGAAAAACAATAACGTTTAATCAGGGAGGGAATTATTGTTGTTTATTTTCTTAATGAAGCAGTTCAGAACAACTCAATCTTATGTGTCTTATGTGTTTTGTGAAAAAAATAAACAGTATTATCTGTTAATGAATTAAATTATTCTGGTTGATGCAGGTTATGGCTGAAAAATACATGCAGTGTAGTATAAGCTTTAACACTAGATCTGAAAACAGTTAATGTAGGTGTCAAACTGTGCTACAGTCTTAGTTATAACTCAGTTATTCTTAGTTATAACTCAGTTATTCATTTTAAAATAATTCTGTAGAAATATTTTATGCAATGATTGACACTACAGCATCTGAAAAAGTAGAAATTTCATCCGGCATGATTTGCAGTGTCAAATTTATGTAAACTACCAATTTCTACTTAAAGAATTCTGTAAGCACTTCTTGGGAAATTACTTTGATAGTCATTTTTCCAACTACTTTTTATTGAGTAGAACATTTTTAGTAATAGTAACAGAAGAAATACAACACACACACATTGTACACAAAATTACTAACTAATAACAAAATCCCACTCCTGATAAAGGCAAAATGATTCATATCATTTAAAATTGATCTGAATAATGTACAGTAGCCATGCATAAAATGAGACTTCTCCAAGGTAATGTGGTGAAAAACAAAACAGAATAAAGTGATGAGAATATAAGGAAAATAAAAGTTAATTGTACTGAAGATCAGTTATAAATGTTAATAGTATACTGTTTTATTACTATAATCTAATCTACTATAAATGATATTGCAGTGCGTTTCATTATAGCTGTTGGAGTGGTATATCTTTTTTCCACATGTCCCTTTTGTAAGTGGATTGCTTTGTAGTTATCCTGGTTAACAAAGTGTAACAGAAAACAAATAAGCAACTGGTAAAATATATAACCACTTTAGATGCTAGCTTTACAAGTACATGTCTGACTTCTTTTCATTGGAATTAGGAAAATTAATTATGCAAAATATGACACTTCCTCAAAATATGACCTAAAGCATTTCTTAGTTTACCATACAGAAATGAATTAGGTACTTGGAGATGAGGTCCTAATGCATTTTCATTACTTCTATATTGGGTCTATATTATAACCGCGAAAGTCCGTTTCAGCAAATACGTAAACATTGACACATATTGTGCGAAGCGCGAATACGCCGAACACCCTAAACCATGAAATTCAAAATCTCGAATCATCATAGTTGGCCAACCCCACCGCCTGCTACATACTACCTACCCAAACAAAATAAATAAACCACATACATACTCTAACCGAAACCCTACGTCTAACCCTAAAGTAAAGCTTGCATATACTACCATGTATGCACTTATCTTAACCCGCACCCTAACTCTAAGTTCCATAACTATCTCACACTTACCCTAATGAGCTATACCAAAACAGAATAAAAAATCCACACACATACACTTAACAAAACCCTACTTCCAACCCTACACTAAACCTTACATACATCACTATCTATGCACTTACCTTAACCCGCACCCTAACCCTAAGGTCCGTAACTATCGCACACTTACCTTATGGAGCTATACCACAGAAGGGCCAACTATGATGATTCGAGATTTTGAATTTCACGGTTTAGGGCGTTCAGTGTATTCGCGGTTCACGCAATATGTGTCGATGTTTACGTATTCACTGAAAAGGACTTTCACAATTATAATATAGACCCTCCATAGTACATATAGGAATTTGCATATTTTTTATGTTTTGTCCTTCCGGTTGTCTTTCTACACATTTGTTTCTGAAGATAATCTTTATATTTACCTTCTTGGACTGTATTTATGTTATATACAAGCAGGACTGAACTTAAAATTGGTCATAAAAATATGCACTGCAATTCAGTTTTGTGAGGTAAGGATTTATACCCTGAGTAAAATACTCTGGATAATGCCTAGTAAATCATCTCTCATGCTAACATTGGGGATGCAAAGAAGTGAAATTATATTAGCAAATGTGGATGCATGCTATATTACATAGTTTAATATAACAAAAAGATTTTCCTGGCGTAATTTTGTGGTGTATAATTTACTTAAAAGTGGCCATTTTTCTACAGTTTAATGTATTACACAAAGGCTTGATTCAAAGTTCAGTTAATTTCAGATAAACATATATTTCTACTGTTCCGAGTTATATGAACACAGCAAAACTATGTTATCTTATTGACAGATCACTGACAGATCTTAGCAATGCAGTATATACAGAATATCTATTTATAACCTTTCCTGTAATTCAGCAACTTCAGTGTTAGTTGCATGGTATTTTCAGAGCATTTTGTTTGACTGAAGAGCTTGGATGACAAGGTCTTCATTCTATCAGCCTTCAAAAAATCATTACTGGTCATATGCTTAATCATAACTACTATTATCAATGTATCCATTTTGTAAATTTCATGGGTTTACTAGATGTAAGTAACACGCATAAGCTCTAAGTACATCTGCTTCTACATGCTAGCATGAAACCCATTAACCTGGTTATGCAAATAGTCTAAATACATATACTCAAGGTAAATGGACTTTCAGGAAAAGTGCATCTAATAAAGGACAGGGTGATAGAAAATCTAATCCAAAGGTCTGGACAGGGCTTGCAGAAATATGGATAAAATAGTTTTCACAGAGAGAAAATACAACCCAGAAGGAAAGTTAAATGAGCAGAAACAAAAGAAGGAACAGATGGCTGCTTGTAAAACTGCAAACAAGGAGGATCGACTGTGCATTTTTGTTTGAAAAGGTAACAACAGTAGGCCTAGACATGAGCTCCTTGAGTCAAATAATAAAGCAGTAGCAAACAGAACTGAAATGCTACAGTGGAAGCTGCAATATGTTGAGAAATATAAAGCAGCAATTAAAGCTGAGCTGCAGGAACAGAGTCAGAGAACACTGGAAATAACAGACATGATAAAAGAGAGGGAGAATAGATGGGCAATTCTGAAAACTGCTCAAGAAGGAGAAACCTAAGGATAACTGGAATACAAGCGAAAGTGAGCAACAGTGAACTGAAGTAAACCTGGAAGACAGCTATTACATAAGAGATATTTGATACAAGGAAATCAATAAACACTAATAAAGAGGAGAGGGGGACATCAGCAAGTAACATCAAAAAGTAGACCCAGGCATGTTTTGGCATGTTTTCATTCTTTTTTTTTTTGTCACAAACAATGTTCAGTGCCTCACCAAAGTTCAGTCAGATGAAATGAAATCGAAAATCCAAAAGTCACAAAAGACTGAACACTGCTGGAGTCAAACACCTTCTGTTTATTTAAAACACCAAACACATAAAAGATGAGCGCTTTCGGGCCTCTGCCCTTCATCAGATAAAGCTTCTCACATAGTCCAAACAATTTAAAATACATGTTAACCAATGAAATTCAGTTAAAAATCAATGAAAAACCCGCCTATTTTTAAGGGCGGGTTTCATGGGAATTACTTCATTGAGCCCAGGACTCCTATGTGCCATAAGTTCAACAATCCATTTTGATTCAGCTAGTTCAGTCAGCTGTTTAATGTCACCCCCTCTTTTACTCAATCTCACATTCACTATCACTCTGAATTTAAAACCATGTGAAGGATGGGCTTCCAGGTGTCTAAATAGTGCATTGTGCGTATCCCCATTCCTAATAGAAGAGAGGTGCTGTAGGATCCTGACCTTAAACATACAGTTAGTCTTGCCTACATAAAAACTGGTGCAGGAATGACACTCTGCCAAATAAACCACATTAGTGGTTCTGCAGGTGGCTCTCCCTTTCAGATTGAATGTCCTTCCTGTGACCGGATGTATAAAGACACTACTTTTGTCTATATGGTTGCAGGCTTTGCAGGACCCACAAGGGAAAGTACCCTGTTTGTTTGTGGGTAAACCAGCATTATTGGTTGATCTGGTATCATTGCACAACAGTTCCTTCAAATTTCTATTCCTTTTATAACTAAAACTAGGTTTATCACCAATGATGTTTTTCAAACTCATATCACTAGTCAAGATGTTCCAATTCCCTTGAATGAGTTTACATATATCACCAACATTGCTGCCATAAGTCAACATTAGCCTAAAATCTTTATTAACCATTCTTTTGTATCCACCATCTGTGTGGGTCAATGTGTTCCCTAGCCATGGTTTATACCTATCCTTCCTGTGCCTTTTGTAACATCCACCTTTTTATTAACCACCTGTCTACTGTAACCCCTGGTGTAAAAACATTCCTTCAGAGTGTCAACCTCCTGTTCAAACATGTCATCTTCCTTGCTTATTCTGGAAATCCTGGCTACTTGCCCCTGCACTATGTTGGAAAAAATGTGTCATGGATGCATGCTGTCATAGGAAAGCAGAGTGTTTTTCCAACATTCTTTTCTGTATAAACCAGATGAAAAGCCTTCCTGAGTCAAGCATACCCTGACATCCAGAAAATCAACCTGTGTACAAGAACTGTGAACAGTAAATTTCAGAAAAGAGGTGGTGGTATGTAGGTATGATACAAAATCCGCTAAGGAACTGTCATTGCCTCTCCAAAGAATAAAATATCATCTACAAAGCATATACAGTATGATATAGTCTTTCCACATCAAGTTGTTCAACACCTTGTTTCTTTCCCAATAAGAAAGAACAAGGTTTGCATATGTGTTGGCATACAGCATATGCAAACCTTGTTCTTTCTTATTGGGAAAGAATGTTGGTGAACAAGAAGAGGAAAGATGTATAGCTGTGTAAGATTAAATGGTGGAAGTTAAAAAGGGTGATTGTGAAGTGGATTTTGAAGAGTTAAGACAGGCACTGGGAGGCAGTGGAAGTTACTGTTCACAGTTCTGGGTAACTACAGCAGAACTAGTCAGGGTGACTCTAGACAGAGGAAGGCTTTTCATCTGGTTTATGAAGAAAAGAATGTTGAAAACACTCTGCTTTCCTATGACAGCATGCATCCATGACACATTTTTCCAACATAGTGCAGGGCATATGGAGCCAGAGATTTCAGAAAGCAAGGAAGATGACATGTTTGAACAGGAGGTTGACACTCTGAAGGAATGTTTACACCAGGGGTTACAGAGGTGGGGATAAGGTGGATCAAAAGGCACAGGAAGGATAGGTATAAAACAGATTAGCAAGGAGGAAGTAAGGGCACAGATGGTGGATACAAAGAATGGTTAATAAAGATTTTAGGCTAATGTTGACATACCAATGGCAGCAATGTTGTGATATAGGAAACTCAGTGGAATTTCTAACTAGATTGTTTAATGAGTTTTGGAAAAACTACAGAGGTGATAAACCTGATTAGTTTTGAAGTTATAAAAGGAATAGAAATTTGAAGGAACTGTTGTGATCAGTATGATACCAGGAAAGATCAACAGATGCAATGTGCTCTGGTTTACCCACAAACAAACAGGGTACTTTCCCTTGTGGACTTGCAAAGCCTGCAACCAGGGTGCCTAGACAAAAGTAGTGTCTTGTATACATCCGTCACAGGAAGGACATTCAATCTGAAAGGGAGAGCCTGAGAACCACTATGTTATATGGGTTGGAGAGTGGCATCATTCCTGCACCAGTTTTATGTAGGCAGACTAACTGTATGTTTAAGGTCAGGATCCTACAGCACCTAGGAATGGATAGGATTAGGAATGCACTATTTAGAGGTCAGCTCATGTTGGACAGTTTGGAGACACATGGTTGGTTTGTATATGTATATTGGAAAAAGATGCTAAGGATGGGGCATGAAGGTAAAAGGGAATAGAGGAAGAGAGATATAAGAAGGGCCATGGTGGTGAGTGAGAGAAGGGCAATGCAGGCGGTTGGTGTGACAGAGCAAGATGCAGAGGATAGAAAGAATGGAAGAGATGATCCCGCTGTGCGACCTAAACTGGGAAATTCGAAGAATGATGATGAGTGAATGTGAGATTGAGTAAAAGAGGGGGTGACATTAAACAGCTGACTGAACTAGCTGAATCAAAATGGATTGTTGAACTTATGGCACATAGGAGTCCTGGGCTCAATGAAGTAATTCCCATGAAACCCGCCCTTAAAAATAGGCGGGTTTTTCATTGATTTTTAACTGAATTTCATTGGTTAACATGTATTTTAAATTGTTTGGACTATGTGAGAAGCTTTATCTGATGAAGGGCAGAGGCCCGAAAGCGCTCATCTTTTATGTGTTTGGTGTTTTAAATAAACAGAAGGTGTTTGACTCCAGCAGTGTTCAGTCTTTTGTGACTTTTGGATTTTTTTTTTTTTGTAAAATGTTAAATACTTAGGTAAGCATTAAATTCATCCCATTTGTGGAGATGTTCATAATGCTGGTTAATGATTTTTCAGAAACCCTGTATAACAGAAATAAAGCTATAGTAGTGGTATTAAATGAACTAAGAATGAATGGAGCAGCTGCATGGTTAAAATACCCTGCCATTCTGGAAGTACAACAGAAAGGGTAGTGCCTAAGGCTATCCAATATGTGCAATCCTGAAAATATCACAGACATCAAAACAACCCAGGCAGTAAAACTCTGAAGTTTCTGCAATTCATGGACTTGGAGATCAACATTAGACAGAGGAGACATGAAACAAAGATACTGGGAGGATGTGCAATGGCAGTTGCTGAAGCCCATGCAGGGAAGAAGACAAGACAGGCAAGCGCAGAGGGGACCATGTCAGGAAAAACTATGATCACAAAAAATAAACAAATCATAAAGGCAATTCTAAGATTATAAGAAGAGAGAGACGAGATGGTGGAGAGGAAGCAAGTAGAATAATTATATAAAGTAACTGAAGAATGAAAAGCCTATCCCAAGGGAGATTCATACACTAAAACAGAAAAAAAAAAGGAGAAGCAGAAACACAAAAGGGGGAGCTCTAGGGAGATGGGAGGATGGAGCTTGGGAGACTGAAAGTTACCTGAGCTACAAACGAGGACTAAATAAGATGAATAGAAGCATTTGTTATGGATGACAGAGTCAAAGAGGTGGGACTATAGAATGAAAGTGACCACTAAAAGAGAGGAGCGATTGCTACGTGGAAAAAAATTACCCTGGAATACAAGTGACTGTGGATAATGCAGGATAGGTGTATTAAATGAAACAGATCCATATCTAGTGAAACACACTCCATGGCAGACAACATCAAAACCTTAAAACAATTAGAGGAACTAAATCAATTCTCAGGGCAATGATAGGTAATGCAGCCAAGGTAGGCATAACTGCAAGCCTCCAAGATAAGCAAGTTATTTTTCATAGCTTATGGATGTTTAGTAAACTGCAGTAAACATTTAAAGATTAGCACCGGCTTCATCCAAGCTGAATGGAGGACAGCCATTGTCATCCCTCTACACAGGTAGAGTGTCCACTGACCCAGACAATTATAGGCCCATCAACCTAACTAGCCTGATCTGCAAGGCCATGGAATGCATTATCATGGATCTTATAAACAAGGACATTGTCAACCTCCAAACACTTGACCCACATGGTTTGGTTTTGTCAAAGGGAGATCATGCCTGTTAAACTTGGTAAACTTAAACTTCTTTGAAACAGTCAACAAAGACATGGACAAGGAGAAGACAGTCCACACCACCTACCTTGACCTAGCCAAAGCCTTTGACACTATTCCCCACTTGGGTATAATAGATAAACTCTCCCAGCTAGGCATCAACCTGTATGTTACCAGATGGGTAGCTAACTGGCTCACTGATAGAACCCACTCAGTCAAAGTAGGGGAAGCCATCTCTAGTAGTAGACCCGTAACGAGTGGTGTATCACAAGGATTGGTCTTGGGGCCTCTACTGTTTGGGATATACTTTTCTGAGGTGCATGCTAAAACCAATAGTCTGTGGCTGACCAAGTTAGCAGATGACTGCAAGTTGGGCACTGTCTTAAATTCCCCTAGTGATGTGAACATCCTCCAAGAGGGCCTTACTCAAACTAATGACTGGTGCCAGAAGCATGGCCTCAAACTAAATGCCAAGAAATGCATCATTATCCCCTTTGGAAAATGTCATCCCCACTAATTATCACATTAATAACATCCTACTAAGCATGCAATCAGTTGTGAGGGACTTGGGTATCCAGGTCGATAGCAACCTGACTTTTGACCACCACATTGTCTTCGTTGTATAGAAGGCATTCTACATGGCCCACCTCATAAATAAGGGTATTTCATCCAGGAACAAGGAGGTCATAACATCCTTCTACTCCTCCCTTATCACATTATCGAGTACAATGTCCCCTTCGGCATGTACCTTGCCAAGCACATGCAGCAGTTGGAGAGACCACAGAGGTTCCTGACCAGGAACATCCATGGTCTCAAACATCTATCCTATACAGACAGGCTAAAAGCCCTGCCCCTCTACTCAGTCTCATACAGACTGCTCAGAGGTGACCTGTGTCTGGCATACAAGGCCATTTCAGACCCAGCCTTGATGGAGTTATTGCATATCCGTAAGACAAACTCCACTCGCGCAACCCACACACAAGTCCTTAACCTGGTCTGTGACATTAATAAAATTTGCTGGCAGGATAGTTTTGTGTCCCAGAGACTCCTCTGTCTGGAATAGATGCTCTCTCCATGTCAATCAGAGTACCTCACTAGAACCTGGATGACTGGATGGGAAACAGAAAATATACCCCATGTGATCCCACCTATGTCCCTGCTGACAGGGGAAACAGGTGCTACTATGAGGGAACATGGGGGAAATTCTTGACTAGGCTTATAAAGGCCTCTGGGCCAATAGCCTAGTATCATGCTATGAAACTATGAACCTATTAAGTCTTAGACAAAATAGGTAATAGCTGGAGAGCATGCAAAGAAATGTATGGTGAAAAACAAGGGAATGTAAGGTAACACATGACTCACAGACAATTGTGAAATAAAGGAATAGTGGTATACAAGTAGAAGAGTAAAGAGTCATAAAACTGAGAAAAAATGGACTTTCACACAAATGAAGAAGGTCTGTCATAATGGTGAGTAACAGTGAGGTAAGGAGGCCAATGCATGTGAAGACTGTAATAAAAATATGCAATGTTTTAGTGTGAGGGACACTGGAAGGGAACAAAAGAAAGTTTAAAAAGGCCAATCTCCAGGGCATACCTATGCAGATGTAAGAGCCAAAAGGCAGGAATCCACAGGCTAAGGATGGGAAGGAGGGGTCTGATAATAGGCTTCAGGCAAAGAACACAAGACTTTGGATAGCAGACCCTGAGGAAGGGTTATGCTGGATGGCAGAAATTGGGAAATCAGAGAGAGGTGGGCAAAAACAACAGGGAAGGTATAGTTAATTACATGGAAAATTAACAGTTAAATCCATTAATACCTATCAGAAGAAGAGAATATAGGAAAAGTTAAAGAAGACAGAGGAAGACATTGCTCTTTTGCAGGAATTACCATATAGGTGGCAGTACACTAAACACCAAAAGTTGAAAATCAGTGATAGGGAGAAGATACAGTGTTATGATTATCCAAAGGGAGAAATGGACAATGAAGCAGGATGGGAACAGAGGACAATAACAACTGTATTGTGTAGGGGGCTTCAGACAACCACAGAGAAGGTGATAAAAAGTAGGATAGATAGATGTTATCTGGCAGGGTAGGGTGAAAGCTGCATGCTGGACAACAGGAAAATGTATTCACCAAACAGGATATAGAAGGATTCTACAATAATGTTTTTGCTAAGTGGACACAGGTAAGAAGAAACAGAATTGAGATAATGAGAGAGAGAGAACTACAAAGTCACCACAAAATCAGAAAAAGACAATGTATGGAGAATGGAATATAAAAAAAAGATGAGACAATAACTAGTCCTAGGATTGAAAGTCTGAGAGTGGCTGGACATCTAGAAGAAAAGGTATCCAAATGAAACGGAATACACCTTCACAAGAAGCACTTGGTATGAGCAGGTAGGTTTATTAAGATTCTTAAGGAAGGATCACCTAATAGTAATAATGGAAGAGAGCCATGGACAAGGGTAAGGTGGTCCACACAGCCTCTCTGGACCTTGCCAAGGCCTTTGACACCATCCCCCACTCTGGAATCATAGATAAACTTACTAAGCTGGGCATTAATCCCTACGTCACCCAATGGGTTGCTAACTGGCTTACTGATAGATCCCACACTGTAAAAGCAGCCGACTCCAAATCTAGCTCCAGACAAGTGACAAGTGGTGTACCTAAGGGTTCAGTCCTGGGACCGCTCTTGTTTGGCATCTACTTCTCTGACGTACAGGCCAATACTAAGGGACTCTGGCTAACAAAGTTCGCAGATGACTGCAAACTGGGAGCCATTATTGAATCCCCAAATGATGTGGATACTCTACAAAAGGGCCTTACAGAGACAGATGATTGGTGCCAGAGCCATGGACTCAAGCTCAATGCCAAAAAATGTATAGTTATCCCCTTTGGGAAAAAACATGTATCTGTGAATTACCATATAGGTGGCAGTACACTAAACACCAAAAGTGTGATAAGAGACTTAGGGACACAGGTGGACAGTGGTCTCACCTTCGATAACCACATCGCCACAACAGTCAGGAAATCCTTCTATATGGCGCACCTCATCACTAAGGGCTTTTCATTCAGAAAAAAGGAGGTCATTGTCCCACTGCACTCATCCCTTATTAGACCCATTATAGAATACAACGCCCCGTTTGGTATGTACCCCTCAAGACATCTGCAACAACTGGAAAGGCTGCAGAAATACCTCACTAAAAGAATCACAGGCCTAAAGCAGATGCCCTACGCTGACCGCCTTAAAAAACTCCAGCTATACTCTGTCGCATATCATTTACTCAGAGGCGAACTCTGCTTAACATACAAGGCCATGTCAAACCCTGAGCTGTTGGACATGCTCCACTTAAAGAAATCCCAATCCCTCATAGCCACACGCTCCAGGGATCTAAACCTTGTCATCACAATAAACAAAACATGCTGGAGGGATAGGTTCCTGACCCAGAGACTCCCCAGACTCTGGAATAGATTGCCCATACATGTCAAGCAGAGTGCCTCTTTGGCCCTCTTCAAAAGGAACCTTGACGATTGGATGGGAGAAAGGAAATTCACCCTGGGGATCACGTCAGTCGTCCTGCTAGACAGGGGTCCAGGGAAGTAAATAGTGTGGGAAGAAATAGCCAGGGAATTGTTATGGCTAGGCTTGTATAGGCCCTAGGGCTGATAGTCTAGTACCAACTTATGAACCTATGAACCTATGAACCTAATACAGGAGAGCCACATATCAGATCATACAGCAGTGAGACTTAAAGTAAGTGTGCAGGAACAGAAAAAATAATGATACGAGGTGAAGTGGGCAAGCTATAAATAGCAGGAGGCTGTGGAACAGGAAAATACTGCAAGAATTAATGCAGGGCAAAATGAAAGAGACAAACTGGAAGAACACTGGTAGGGGTGTGATCATAGTTACTGTCAGGTGAAAACTGATTAGCGTGTAAGGAACGAAGAGAAGGTAAGAAAGAAAGGTAATTTATGAGTTGGAGAGAGAGCTAGTGGTGTTACAGAGGGAAGCTGGAAGGAATGAAAGTAGAAGAAATCACTCAAGATGAGAGAAAAAGCAATAAGAATGGAATTAGAGAGTAAAATTACTATGAAGTAAGAAATTCTACAGCGGTACTGGAGAGACTATGGGTGGGCAGGGGGCAGGCCCAAGGGAAACAGCTAGCCAAGGAATACAAGAAGCAGGTAAAGAGAGAGAGGGGTACACACAATATGAGGAGGAGATGTAGAATGTTTAAAAAAGGACAAGCTAATCAGGAGAAGATTCAAGAAACACTAAGGGAAATACACAAACAAAATGGAAGGACAGAAGTCTGAAAATAAGGCAGGTGAAAGAATGTAAATGGATATATACTGGAGGATGAAGAAAGTACACAGGTGGAATGCAGAGGTTAACATAGGTTGAAATAGGGAAAGCAATATACAGTATTAAGGAGAGGTGAGCTGGAGAACCATATGGATTCCTCTTAGAGTTCTACATAATGGACAGGAAATTTATAAGGTCCTACAGGAAGAATACATGAGAATACAGGAATCAGACAAAGTATCTAAAAGTATGGGGGGGGGGGCAGGATAATAACAATATCTAAAGGGGGAAGAGAAAGGGAGAAAGTGGGAAATTATAGGTCAATCTCTTTGAATAATGTAGATATTAAAACTTTGGCAAAGGTATTGCATGGAGTCTTGATGTAGTATTGTCAGAAATAATAAAAGCAGGGCAAAATGGCTTTAGGAAGGAAAAGATGGTGGACAATGGTGGAGGCTATTGGAATTTATGCAGAGAGAGAGAGGAATAGAAGTAGAAAGGGGAAAGTGGCATTGTGCTCTGTGACCTGCAGAAGGCCTTAATTTGGTGACATGGGAATTCCTATGGAAGAAACTTCAGGAAAGGCAGGTAGGGGAAGAGTTAATACATTGGATACAGACTACATATCAAGACCAAGATAATGAAATGTTCATAGATTGAGGAGTATATGAGGAGAGAAGGATAGAGGAGAATCAGACATAGGTGCCTGCTATCATCAGGCCTGCTCACACTTGTGACTTAGGAGCTGTCGGTGGAAGTCAGAGACAATTTAGCAGTGATTGAAGAAAAACAGTGAATAAAATCTCAGTTTGTGTTACATGCAGATGACTACATGTTAATGTCGGAAGTTGTGGTTGCAGCAATGGGAACTAAAGAGAGACATACAGGAAGTTTATGTAAGTGGCAGGACTTAAATGTAATATCAAAAAGACAGTGTTAGCAAGATTAAGAAAAAGGAAAGGTAGATTGGGTGAGATAAAAGAGGAATAGTTTCCCAAGTACCAAGAACGCCATGTTAGGAACATAGTGACAGACAGACAATAAGGAAGAATCTAGAGGAAGTTGGAAAAAAGATAAGAGATACTCTGCAGTGTGGGGGGAAATGTTTACATTGTTTGAAAGACTTAATGCAATAAGTTGTTGCAGTGGGTAGCACTGTTGCCTCACAGCAAGCGGCTTTTCAGTTCAGTTCATGGTAACGGCAAAATCAGGCTAAATCCATATTTATCCATCTGGCTTCCAACCAACCAGGCTATCCATTGATTTAGCCTGATTTTGCCTTTACCATTGGCCTGCCCACCCAATCACCAGGGGTGGAGGTTTTACTGAGATTTTTGCTGAGATTTCTGTAGCACCGGTGACTGTGACCACTGGCCCGCTGAGAGGAACCACTAACCCACAAGGCTATCTTGGTATCTGGGGGTTACAACTTTGTTTCCACTGTTTTTTCTACTGTTTCCTCCTCAGAGCTTTGGTCACATGTTCCAGTAAGGTGGGCTTCCCCCTGGCAGCCTAGGCCTGTCCCAACTGGATGTCACCACATGCTCCTAGTGCTAAAGGGGCCTCCCTAGAAAAAGAGCTGCACTTTTTAAGACAAAAGCTCTGTAACACTGCGGCTCCAGCACGGGTGCCCACATCGCTGCCTCCACAGGGGTATTTCACTTACTTACTTATTCTGTTAAAAACAGGTATCTATTTTTTGCTTCAGTTTGTTCCTAAATGGTGCTATATCATATTAAAAAGTAATCATCTTTAAAAGCAAACCAATCGACGGAGCATATAAAACTGGTGAATTTACTTTCACTGTAGATGCATATGCGACTACTATTTACTTTCTGTTTAAATCATGAGTTTAAATGTGCTCTGATAGTGGGAGCCCATTATTGATTTACTTTGGATGCTTGAAACAACTAGAAACAACTAGAAGTATAGTTTCATAAACCATTTTTGATTTAAATCATAAAATGTACTAGTTTAAACTCTATAAGAAAGTCGTGCCTATTGTCAATTGCTTTTGTATGTTTGAGAGAACTAGAACTTTATTGTTATCACTTAATTAATCCATACACAATAATACATCTTTTACCTCTCATGATTATCCCCTCAGTAATGTATAGCAACTCCATATATCTCCCAAAGGCACATAAAGAGCACAATTAAATTATATTTCTTTAGACCTACTCATGACAACCCAGTTCTCAACGCATTATTTCAGTAATCAATGCATTCTCATCAATCTATCATCAATCTAATCATCGCCCGGTCCATTCACCCCAAACCCTCCTCTTACTAAAATATATGCACCTTTTCCTTAGATAGCCTCTTTACCCAACCAAACTAAGCACATCTACATGCATGCCTTGCCCAACTTATAATTTCTTATACTTTGTACTCTTCCATAACCATTAAATGATGTTCCTAACTCACCTCTCTTTCTTCTCCATAAGAACCTGTCACATGTCTTTTGCATCTTACTAATTACCTCCATCTGCAGACTTAACTGTATATGACACCCTATATATAAAACAAGGGGCAACACTAAACACAAAAGTTCTCACTATCTGTATTATAACACCCATCATGTTAAATGTTTATTTTCACTTATCTAGCATTCTCCCAGTTTTACTCCTAGGATGCTTCCAGTTTTCCTTCTTGGTCTTTACAACTTCTAAGTACAACTGAAAAACTAAATATTTCTCCACACATGCATCATCAAGCAAACCGATCTGTCTCCCTTTACACTTAATCTTGTAACAACATATTTATTCGGGTGAAATCATACTCCAGTGCTTCCTTCTCCAAACTCCTGATACACTGCTAAAATTATTGGTAGCACTTTATTGAAATCTTCCAACAACAAAATACAATCATCAAGAAATAAATGTATTCCACTTTTCCCGCTCTCCCTCCTCATGACACTCCCACATTTTCCCAATCCACTGAACCAAACCACATTACATACCTCTGTGAATGTTTTTGTTGAGAATATTGTCACTGTGCAAAAGTTTGTGGATATCACATCAGTCCCTGTCCCTTACATAGCAGGAGCTCTGCCAAAAGGCATATCTCTGTAAAAGTTTTCACCGACAATATTGTCGGTATGCAATATAAGCATGCTTAACATGAGCAGCCTTGTGATCTATTAACTTTAACTAGTCAAAAATATGTGCCTGCCCGATGCTGAAAAATGCATGTGACATTTCTCCCAAAGGAGAAGTCCTTGCTACCTAAGGACCACTTACCAAAGTGGCCATCGTCATTTCACTTGAGCATTAGATTACATTGTGTAAGCCAGTTAATTAATACCGCTAGCTTCTTGTCTGCATTTAGTAAATGTAAGTCAAAGTGTGATTATTGTCTATAGGGTATGAAATTCAGTTTTCAAGCTTTTTTTCTCTCTGCTATAAATCAGGCAAGTTTGCACAGAGCTACCCAATGGACATTGGTAGTTAACAGTGTCCTGCATAGTGGCAAAAAAAAAATTACCTATAAAGTCAGGCTTAGACTACATTTTGTATGTACTTATTCTTTGTAATTCATTTGTTGTAATTCAAACTCTTAATGTTTTGTACTGTGGATCTTTTCTCCCTGGACTTCTACTGAAAATACATTAACTTGGCCCAGCTTTCCTGGTAAACAAAATACAAATAAATAAAACAAATAAATAAATTAGATCAGAAGCCTGGTAAACAGTGCAGCATTGTGCAGAAATAATCTTAAAGCAGTTAGCTTGTTCATCGAATAGCACTACCATACTGTAGCACGGTATAACATCTTGTCATTAACCCCAGAAACTAGCCTAGGAGACCCCAGTTAAAGCCCAATCCTTAATCCTAAACACCCAATTCTATTGCAGGACCAGATAGCATTAATATGCAATTTCCAAATTGCTCTGTGGCCAGCTTGATAGATTTGGACATCCTAAGGCAATGTACCAATTGTCTCATGTTCTCAGACAACCAGTTAATCATTAAAGAAAATAACTCAGTTTGCTGGAGATGTAAATACACAGCTTACTTGGAAGTAAAAATGTTGTTTACAAATGACGTTTTCAGGAACACTCACATTACATTACTCAAAAATATTGTTCACCACATACACAGATTGCCTTATCTGAGGCACTTAAAAAAAACCTTCCCAAATCTCAAAGACCTCCAAAGCCACGTAATGGCAAAATCTCTCCAAAGCAATCACTGAAGCACACACCAAAAGCAACACCAGACAGCTCACATAAGCCTATACACTTTACTTAATACTCTTGTCATTGGGGACTCCATTGTGTGACACACAGATACCCCACTCACCAGGTTAGACAAGAATAAGATAAAAAAAAAACATCAATAAACTAAATGTTGAAGAATAAGATAACAGTTAGTTGCCTATCTGGGGCCAGGATCTGCAGTATCATGTGCCCACTCAAGTTAATGCACCTCAGGTACCAATATGATTCTATCATGATGACTGGGTAGATTATAAGTGATATATAATGTTTTTAACTGGGAGTGTGTCAGTATGGATTGTGATATAAAATGCTTGTAACTAGGATTGTGTCGGTGTGGTTTGTTTTCATTCATATAAATGTATGATTGCTTATGTCATAAGTGATGGTTTAATAAAGATGTTTCTTGTGTAAAAAATATGATTCTAGCATAGCCCATGTAGGTACAAGTAATCTGAGACATACCTCATTGGATTATATGAAAAGATTCATAATGAATCTCTTGAAATATGTGTCACAGATAGGTATGAGGCTTACCCTGAGCAGCATTCTACCTTCCTCAAGGATGATGCCACAGTATGAACATAAAATTATTGATTTTAATAATTGGCTTTGTTTCTGGTGTCGCTCCAGGGGTTTCCCATATCTACCAGCATGGGAGAACATAGTCAAAGGACCATGTTGCTTTGCCAAGGATTGAAGCACATACACCAAATGTCTGAACCTTTAGTTCCTCTTGTACTGAGCAAGATTACTATCGCAACAACACAGCATCAGTGGGGTAAAACAAACCTGTCTCATGATGGTCTAATCCCAGCTCACGTTCCCTATTAGTGGGTGAACAATCCAACACTTGGTGAATTCTGCTTCACAATAGTAGGAACAGACGTCATCGAAGGATCAAAAAGTGATGCCGCTATGAACGCTTGGCAGAGAAGCCAGTTATTCCTGTGGTAACGTTTCTGACATCTCTTGCTTAAAACCCAAAACCCAGAAGGATCTTGATGCCCCACTTTCATTGTCTATTTTCATACTGAAAATCAAGATCAAATGAGCCTTTGTTCTTCTGCTCCATGGGAGGTTTCTATCCTCCCTGAGCTTGCCTTAGGACACCTGCGTTACTCTTTGACAGGTGTACCGCCCCAGTCAAACTCCCCACCTGACACTGTCCCCAGTGCGGGTCATGCCTAGACACCCAGGTGCTTGCAGACAGAAGTGAGATCCCTGGTGGGGCTTGCCCCCCCTGCCTCACCGGGTAAGTGAAATAACAATAAGTTTTACCATAAGGATGGTTTGCACCTGCCCCCACTAGGCTTTCAGATATTGGCTAAAACTTATCCACCCATTAGAGCTTTTTTAGGCAACATCAAAAAGACAAAACTACCAACATAGTGAAAAAGTTTACAAGCAACCTTAAGGTGTTACTGCTCAATGCTCAGAGCCTAAACAAAAAACTCCACACCCTTCAAGCCCTCCTCACCCTGGAGAATGCAGACATCTGTGCCGTGACTGAGAATTGGTTTAAAGCCATAGAAAGTACTCTGGAACTGCAAGGCTACAATGCCTTCCACACATTTAGACCAACAACAGCACAGACTGGTGCCAAAGGTAGACATGTTTCGATCTATGTTAGCAACAAACATATCTCCAGGTTGGCTAAACAAGATGATATCATAGAGCTCATCCATGTGCTAGTCACCATAGATAAGGTCCCTCACCATATCATGGCTAGTTATAGGTCACCATCTATAACCCTAGAGTCTCATGACTGTTATCTAAGCCTACTAGAGGTGTTCACCATCAACCAAACACCCTATTCATGGGTGACTTTAACTACCCCTCTATAGATTGGGAAATATACACTATCCCAAACTCACAGGCACAACACTTCCTGGACTTTACTAATACAAACACGCTGGAACAGATAGTGTATGCTCCATTTACAGGATCAAGCATACTGGATCTAGTACTCACCAAAATGGGAGAGCTTTACATCCCCCCAACCTGTGTGACACCCTCACTAGTGAGGTCAGGTCAAGAAGTTATCTCCTTTGAGGTAAAAATCAACCCAGAAAACCCAGCTAAACTAGTAATAGTTAGGAAGTATTCTAAGGTGAAACTACATCATTTAAAGTGGCAGTTTGTCAAAATTCAGGGCTCCCCTTAATCCTGAGACCACAACTACCTATGCAAAATATACAAACATGCAAGTGGCTGCATAGAGGCTGCTGTACCTACCAGAAATAAACCCAATGCAAACATTAAAAACAAATGCCACTTTTAGAATCCTCGCCTAAACAGGGGATAAAATAAAAGAAAAAAACTTCACGACCAAAATCAGGAAAAGCAACTCCCTTAAAGACAAGTGATCTCATATGCAACTAAACAAGAAACTAAGAGGTCTAATTAAGTTCAACAAGGCCAGCTATGAGGTCAAAGATAGCCTTGCAGGCTAAGGGCAAAAAAAAGGTCTTCTTCAGCTATATCCAGAACCATAGAGGTAACACACAACAATGTGCTGAACTGGTGTCAAACAGTACCACCTACACTGATCAGGGTGACATAGCAAATCTACTGGCTGATAAAGTCAGCTCAAACTTTAGCCTCCCCCACTCCCCCCTCTCCACTAGGTGAAACCCCCACCTGCATACTTCTCCCAGCTATCAGCAAGGACCAGGTGTTAGCAGCACTCACTAAAGCCAAGTGCATTGCCTCCATGTATCCTGAAAACATCCCTAGTTGCCACCTGAACCGTTTACACCATGACCTATCAGGACCACTTTAAGCACTCTCAACTACAGGTTTAAAACTACAGATTTCTTTCCAGGACACAAACATCTTGTAAGTGGGTTTAACACAAACAAACAAATGACTGGTGCCAAAGCCATAGCCTAAAACTCAGTGATAAAAAATCCATTATAATGGCTTTGGGAAACTGGCCAACCTAGTTAATTAGTCCATCCATAAAATGTCCCTGAGACTCAAACAAGTAGTAAGGGATCTGAGAACATATGTAGACAGCAATATGGCCTTTGACCAAAATGTAGCTAAGATGATAAGAAATTCATTCTGTGTCACCCAGCTTATAGGAAAGGATATGACATCCAAGTCCAAGGAAGTTATAGTGCCACTCTACTCAGTACTTATCAGACCTATCATTGAATACAATGCACCTTTTGACATGCATCTAACCAGACACTTGCAACATTTGCCATGCCTACAATGTTTTTTTCATCAGGAGAATTCACAGTATGAATACCCTGTCTTACACTGATCGCGTAAAAGTTCTGTTTCTGCATTCAGTCTTCTACAGGCTGTTGAGAGGGGATCTCTGCCTGGTTTACAGGGCTTCTTCAGACCCAGCCCTGGTAGACTTGTTGTACATGTGGAAAACAAACAGCACAAGAAACCCTAGAGCCAGTGATTTGAACTTTGCTTGTGACATAAACAGAACATGCTGGAGAGACATATGTGCTCCAACAGATCCCTTTACTATGGAACAGGCTCCCCATCCATTTAAAACCAAGTTCATTCTCAGACCATATTCCAATGAAACCTTGACAATTGGATGGGAAATTGTAAATTTACCCCAGTCTGCTCCCCATGTCTGTTACGGATAGAGGTCTTCAATAAGACAAGTATTATCTTAACTAACACCCTCCCCTACAAGTCCTTAACTACCTGCCTACTAACATGCCCCCTGCATATGGCACTTGGGACTCAATTGGTTTGAGGTGCTTAGCTAGGATTGTAAGGACCCTAATGGTCATTAGCCTAGTAACAACCTATGAACCTATGCAAGAAAACCTGTTCTACTTTGTGACTCTTTTCTAACTGTTGAGCACCAGCCATAAACAGATTGTTCTCTGTAATAAATGACCTAAAGGCAGAAAACCTGCTACGCTCCCCTGCCTCACCTTACTCTACCATTATACATTCCACATACACCTATCACTCATGACACCCACTCCGTATACCTTCCCAAACAACTCTACTACTATCAAAGAAGCACTCCTGTTTCTATTCTCCTCTTCCCTACCTCCAACCAATCATTTAGCATCATTCTCAACTACCATTCTCCCTCTCATACTGCTTAGTACTATATAATCTCCAACTCAGACCTCTGTCCAACTCTACTTATAGGTCATTCCTGAGCAAAACTACATCTTCCTTTTTACCTGAAGTCTTCTCTCATATACTACAATCAGATTAATATTTATTATTCAACTCTTCCTCTATAATATTTATTTATTTTGCATTTGTTGACCGGGATAGTCCGACTGGATATATGTCCATTTTCAGCAGAGGCCCGGGGAGAAAAGCTCCAAGATAATAATACACATTGAACATTTAGTAAATGCTAGTTTCAAGCAGATTACAGTCATAAGCAATACCAGCATTTAACACATATAGTACTAACTTATTATAAAACACTTTACAAAACATAACATTATTTTCAAAGTTTTATATATATATATATATATATATATATATATATATATATATGTAACATTACATTTAGGTTTAAGACACATTGAGCAGCAATTATACAACTGACCCTTCCTGAAATGGTGTGGTAGAAAAAAGTTAGAAGTAGTTGAAGGTAAGGCACCTAAGTAATAGAGAAGTCACTAGTCAGGGTTAGTGCAAGGACATAACCAATGAGTTTTGAAGTATTTCTTGAGTTCGTTTTTGAATCAAGTTAGTGAGGGTTCTACGGTCAAGTCAGCTGGGAGTCTGTTCCATGTTTTACCAACAGTGTTGGCAAACAGAGAGTCCCCAGCTGAGTAGTTGGATTTGTATGTTTGAACTAGGAGTCTAGTGGATGATCGCAGTGGCCAGGTGCTGGTGTAGGGGCTGATAATATTTTTTAGTACAGGTGTATTTTCTGGTTGGTAAAGGACTTTATGTGCCACTATTAGCCTAGGCGATTTAGGTTGTGACAGTGGTGTGTCTGGTAGGCTGTGCCAGTAGAAAATCTGGCAATGTGGTTATAGCAGGATGATAGTTTATTAAGATCTGTTTTGTTTAAGTTGGAGAACAGAGGTGAGGCAGTTTTTGCAAGTGGGGTAAGGAAAGGTTTGATTCTGGAAAGACAGCCACATTTTTTATTAATGATTTTGATAGTTTGATTGATACGCACATCAAACTTCAGGTTGTTATCAACTATGACACCCAGTAGTTTAGTTTGGGCTTCTGGGGAGATGATAGTGCAATTGTTAGCGGTTATGTTGAAGGATGGTGGGGGGGGGGCCTGCATGTGGGGGAGAAGAGGAGCAGCTTAGTTTTGTTGGGGTTTAGGATTAGTTGTTGATTGGAGAGCCATTTTTCCACTCTACTGAAGGTATTTTGCGTTAATGTGAATAAAGTAGCTGGTGAGGTTTTAGAACAAATCAAGGTGGAGTCATCTGCATATTGAATACAGGTAGCATCTGGGATGACTGAATGAAGGTCATTGACAAAGATAGAGAAAAGAAGGGGTCCTAGTATCAAGCCTGGGGGACTCCTAATGTGATGGGTAGGTGAGATGATAGCTTGTCCTGCCATAGGACTGCCTGTTGCCTGCCCTGCAGGTAGAATTTAAACCATTGGAGTGCATGGTTGTTTAAGGAGAAGGCCTTCAAGGTATTTATAAGCATTTTGTGGTCAACCATGTCAAAAGCCTTGGACAGATCTAGAAAAAGTGCTGAGGACAGTTTGTTATTATTGCGGTTGTGGTTAATGACGTTGGAGAAAGAGAGGAGGGCAGAAGTAGTACTGTAGTGTGGCTTAAAGCCTTCCTGAAAGTTGGACAACAGCTTGTTCTGTGTGAGGTAGTGCATGAGCTGTATCTGTACACACTTCTCTATAATTTTAGCTAGATGTGACAGAATAGCTATGGGTCTAACATTTGACAGTTGAGTGGAACTGCCTCCTTTATGGAGAGGTATGACATGGGAGATTTTCCGTATAGTGGGTACAGTAACTTCAGATATAGCTCTGTTGATCAAGATTGAGATGGGTTATGCTATGGTGTCAGCAGCCTTTTGCAGAGTGTCTGCTGGGAGGAGGTCGGCAGCCAGGCTGGTGGGTCTTAGTTTCCTAAGTAGGGCATGAATAAGTTGAGTAGGAACAGGTTGGAAGGTAAAGTATGTTTGGGTACTGGGTGTGGCTGCATTATAATTAGAGCTATTGGGAGAGAGTTGGCTGGCTAGAGACTGGATAGTCTCTGTGAAGAAGCTATTGAAGTTATTAGCAATGTCTACTGGGGATTTTTGTTGGGAAGCTAAGGGGGGTGGGGTGGCAGTTTGGCCTGGGTGGAGAAGTTTGTATATTCCTGCCCAGAACTTTTGAGGTTTGTTTTGGTGTTTTTGCAGCAGATGGTAATAGTAGTTATTTTGGTCTAAGGTTATGGAATTTTTGGTGTCATTCCTTAGCTGTCTGAATCTTCGTTGATCAAGTGGGGCTTTTGTTTTTCGGTAGGTGGCCCATGCTTTGTTTCTGAGTGAAATTTTGGTTTTGGTATCTTTAGAAAACCATGGTGCAATATTAACTTTGGTTCTAATAGAGTGGCTGGAAGCATGGGAGTTATAAATAGCAAGGAATATGGTGTTAAAGTATGCTACTGCTTCATCTAGGGGGAGATTTTTTAGTACTGACCAGTTGCATGCCTTAAGTTAATTTTGAAACTTGGTGAGAATAAACTTCTTGTTATTCCTTAATGTTCTATAGGTGGGTTGGTAGGAGCAGTCTACTTTGAGCTTGATTACATAGGTGAGACAGTGGTCACTTAGGTCATCAGGCAAAGTGCCTGATTTATAGGATTGAAGATGGGTATTGAAGAGCATCCAGTCTAGTATACTTTCCTTGTTATTGGGTTTTCCTGTTGTGGTGAGTGAGGTTATGATTTGAGTAAATCCATAGAGGTTTATGTGGGTTGTGGGGGTTTCACAAGAGCAAGTGTCCCAGTCAATGTTGAAATCCCCAAGAACAATTGTTTCTTGGGAGTAGTTATTGGATAACCAATATAAGAAGTCTTCTAAGGTTTCTGTGTTCCTCCCTGGGGGAATGTAGATGCAGACAATGTCTCCCAGCCTTCCCCTTATCTCTCTCTACATTGCTTATACCCCTTTGTGATATAGGAAAATATTGCCAGCCCAGTCATCTGGAATTTTGTAAATAATTCTATGTCGTTTGTGAATATTGATATGATTTATACAGAACTGTATGTTATGTACTGAGCTTCAAGAATGTAACCACAGCATACCCTACTGGAACATAGAAGATAAACTTGCAAAACTTAACAATAGTTGAGGTTAAGTTACTTTATAGCTTGGCCATAAAGAAAATATGCTATTTCACAGTTTCAGTTCAGTAGCAGACACAATGTCTAGAGCTAGAAGTTTTTTATATTGTCTTGGAGAGAAGTAATTATTAGGTTTAAAATAAAAAAGTGTTTTATTGCTTTATGAAATCCTAGCAGCTGCATAGTTCTGAGAGGTTTGTGTTTCTCACAAACAGATGTTAAATTCTGTTCAGTTTCTGTTTAGCCTGGGAACTGAAGTCAGGTGACAAAGATTGATGTCATCCAAGCTGACCCAGCAGTAATGCTTGATATTAATTTAAGAACTCTCTCAGAGAGAGACTGGGCATTTTGTATTTTGTCTTGGACCTAGCAAGAACATCTACTCATCATCAACATCTGCACTTTCCTGTCTGTAAGTAAGATTTAGGGCATAGTGTCTCTTTTAGATATAGACAGGAATATAGTAAATATTAGTTTAGATGTTTTCTGTATCTGCAATGTTGTTTTAAAATATTTCCTGTGATTTTGAACTCTGAAGTAACTGTTGGATTTACTGAGTATTGTCTTGTTCTTTTATTATTCATTATTAAATATATTTAAACTTATCTTTGCGGCAGATATTTTAAGACATATTTAAGCTCTTAGAGTACTTGCATATAAAACTGCGGTGGTGGTGCTGCAGTAGTGTTGTCACCTCATAGCAAGACGTTGTCCCATTCGATTCTCAGCTAGAGCGTCTTCTGTGTGGAGGCATACGTGAATGGGGCATGCCTTCGTTGAAGGTTGTGCATCAGGGCTGGTAACCCGGTATGTAAAAATCCACTACCAATCATTAGTGGACCGGAGTTCCACTGTGGCGACCCCTGACCAGGAAAAGCCGAAAGACACAGAGTACTTGAATATGCATTTAATGACACTGTACAGGCCACTCCTAATAGCCTGGCGCTTGGTCCAAGCTACCATTTGGATTATTAGTAACATTACACTGTAGGATTGGTCACCCTTTGTTAAGGGCCTAAAGTAGCTGATAAGAGTGGTTGGTGGCAGTGATAACTACCTTATAGTCTGGGCAGAAGGGGGCATAGCTAGTAAACCTGTGCCAGCCTTTCCCAGGTGTGTGTGTGTCTGTGTGTGTGTATGTGTGTGTGTGTGTGTGTGTGTGTGTGTGTGTGTGTGTGTGTGTGTGTGTGTGTGTGTGTGTGTGTGTGTGTGTGTGTGTGTGTGTGTGTGTGTGTGTGTGTGTGTGTGTTTGCATATAAATCAAATTTCAAAGTGAGTGTGTGTCAGATACTGGTTTTGGCTTGATCACTCAGCTGAGATCTCAAAATTATAGCTGTGCCACTGGGGAGTCTTATTGGGGATCTGGAGAAAGAGTGAGAAACCAGCCCCAAACTGCCTGTGGTCTCTGTGTGCTCTTAAGGAAAATTGTACTTTACTGCGTGTGTACTTGTCATCCTCCCATTCTGTACGCCCCTCACTGTTGCCAGAGGTGAGGATTGAGGTTTCTTGATTACTGGGCCAGTGCAGGGGTGTCACACCCTCTACCTGCAATCTCTCTACATTCATACACATTTAAATCAGTGCTTTTTGCTTACTACCTCTCCTTAGCATACCTATTTATGCTGTTATCAGACTCGTCACCATATAAATTCAACCTCATCGATATCAATATTCCCCTACATGTATAGCCATAAACAGTCACACATATCAAAAGCCTTCAATCTAAACTCAATCTATTACTATATATTTCAAATTCTACTTTTCCAAAGTAATCCCGCCCTTCTTCCTACCTTAACTGCATCCTTATCCTCTATCGTTCAAAACCTCCTATTTCGTACATTTTGGAAACACTAGTACCTCTTCTCCCACTTGCACACTTAACATCCTAGTAACATCCATTACCCTCAAAATTCCAACAAAACTATTTTATTGTGTCCTCCAAGCAAAATACCTCTAAACAGTTTCTCCCAATTTCATCCTACCTATTTCAGCACACATATAGTCTACTATTCAACTACAATTATCCAGAGCAATAGTTATTTACTGACAAATTGAGTAGTACACTTAAAATCAAGCAAAAATGCCTCTACCCAAGCCATTATAGATCCATGACCATAAACCTTAGTGGTGACATCCACCCAAGACCAGGCCCATCTCATCATATTCAAGAACCAGACAGCATATCCCCATCAGCTCCTTCATTGTTACCACCTCAACCACATACACATCATACCAACCTATGAAGTATTTATAACAAACTCACAGGATTGCATGTATGAACAGTGATGCACTCTCCAGATATCTTAGTTGCTACAGAAATGTGGCTATGCCAGGAAAGAAAAAAATGAAAAAAAACTGCCCACAAGGCTATAACATTATAAAATTAGAGAGAGTCAAGAAAGAAGCTGGGGGTTTCACTATTTTCTCCAAAAACACACAGTCAATGTTCTTTAACTCAGAAAACCTACTAACTATGGAAAAGCTTAATGCTCACAAGAATATCACAGTCATGGGTATATACATACCCCCAGGTAATAAAGCTAAAACACTGAAAGATTGTCTGCTGAGCCTCCTCAAAAATCCCTTTTAAAACCATAGTATTAGGTGATGCTAATGTAGACTGGCAAACTATACAATCTGAAAATCCATTGATAAATATCTGTACAAGTTCACCCAACTTATAGTCACACCAACTAGATATAATTAAGCTACAGCCAGACAATCAACCTTCAGCTGGATCCTAACATCTTCTCTGAATAAAATATCATGCTAAGGAACTCTGTCACAAAGCCTAAGTGATCACTTAGCAATAGCCCCAAAGCACATAATTACATCCTGATAAGAAAACTATTTTTCATCAAGACATTTTTTATTAATGCACTGCATCTCATTAACTGGGAGTCACTAAAGACTCTCCCCATTGTTCATGCTGTCTCTCAGTTCAGTGCAATCTTTCTAGGTGTTCTAAACACACTATCCCCCTTAGAATAAAAAGAGCCATAGCCAACGCTGCTCCATGGCTATCCTTAGCAACTAAGCAACTCGTGAAACAAAGAAACAAAGCATGGAAGGTCTTGACAAAAGGTAAGACAGCTCCCCCTCTATTAGCAGATAGGCAACTAATAAATATAACAGAATCATTTATCATCAAAGTTAAGAATGCTTGTTACTCAATCAAAATATACACACTAATCACACAAAACTGTTCTGGGCCTCCACAAATAAACTGTTAAATTCAGGACAAGCTACAAAGACGGCAACAAACACAGAGAAACAAAATGAGACCATAGCCAACCAATTTAATAACTACTTTATACAGACTGTACAGTCATTAACCAACCAGGTGACTAATCAAGATCTTGATGTTCCTACACAATCAAATAATCTTCTTCACACTTCTCCTACCAACCAGCTCCCACAGATACCATTTAAAAATACCTCAAAAAATGAAGCCTACTACAACTGCCCTTGACAATCTACCTGCCATATATCTTAAAATAGTAGCTGAGGCTATTGCAAATACAGTTTGAATTCTTACAAATCAATCCATATCTGAATACAAGGTCCGCTCACTATGAAAAAAAAAATAATTATTCCACTTTAGAAGAGAAGAATCGATACAGATCTTTCAAAATATAGGCCAACTTCCATCTTACTTCCTCATCACAAATATTACAAAAATATATTCAGATGAAGCTTTTCAACTATCTAATAGATAATCAGCTTCTGCCTTCAGTACAAAATTGCTTCTGTCCTCATCACGGTACAACTATTGCTTTTCTGAATTTTGTTAATAGTGTCAACACCCACAAAAATGCCCGAAGCCCAGTCTCCACCCTCTTTCTAGAATTATCAAAGCTTTTAATGCTGTCTCCCACCAGAAACTCTTAGATAAAAATTCAACCTTAGGACTCATCAACTCTTTACTGTGATGGTTCCATAGCTACCTTTCAAACAGAGCACAAGCAGTGAAATGGAAAAATGATTTTTCCACTTTCTTGCATATAACTGTTGGTACAATAATCTATACTAGGCCCCGTACTTTTCAATGTGTTTATCAATGACCTCTACTCTGCTACAAAAAATGGTACATTCATTCAATACGCTGATGACTCAACCCTAATCAGGTCTACTAAATATGTTTCTGAACTCCAGGGACTTACACAACAGTCCTTATCAATTGAAATATGGCTATATAATTTAAAAATATCACTAACCCACCAAAAAATAAATTACTGATATTTAATCCAAAGTACATCTCTATCAAAACAACAGTATTCACTATCGTCAATGCCAACAACACCATGACAGAACAAGTAAACCAAAGAAAATTACTGGGTGCAGTCAAAGATGACCAGTTGAAATTCAACCCCCATGTATCACATGTAGTTAAAAAAAAAACTTCAAAAACTAGGTAAAAACATACCTTATTGACATAGCCAGCCTCTACTTTCTAAATAACATCTCTACTTCAATCTTTACTAACCTTCATAGGTTCATAGGTGTGTACTAGGCTAATGGCCCTGGGGCCTTTATAAAGCTAGCCATACGATTAACCTGGCATTGTGCCACTCAATCTTAGTTCCCAGTGCCTCTGTCGAGTAGAGCCACTGGAATTATCCCCAGGGTGAATTTTCTATTTCCCGTCCACTCATCGAGATTTCTCTTGAAGAGGGTCAGTGAGGTGCTCTGCTTGGCATGTATGGAAAGTCTATTCCATAGCATGGGCAGTCTCTGGGTTATGAACTTGTCCCTCCAGTATGTTCTGTTGATTGTGGTAATGAGGTTGAGGTCTCTGGATTGTGTGGTGTGGAGGGATTGAGATTTCTTTAGATGTAGCATTCATAACAGAGCTGGGTCAGACATGGCTTTCTAAGTCAAGCAGAGATCACCTCTAAGTAGGCAATATGAGACAGAGAATAGTTGTAGTTTTCTGGGTCTGTCCATATAGGACAAGTATTTAAGGCCTAGGATTCTCTTATTGAGGTAATTTTGCAGCCTCCTGTGTTGCAGGTGTTTAGTGAGGTACATACCAAATGGAGCACTGTACTTGATGATTGGCCTAATGAGGGAAGAGTAGAAGGAGACAATGACCTCTTTCTTCCTGGATGCAAAACCCTTAGTAATGCGATGTACCACATAGAAGGACTTTCTAACCACAGTGGCAATGTGGTGATCAAAAGAGAGGTTGCTGTCAACTTGTGTTCCCAGATCTCTTATAATGCCTTCTGTTTTCAGTGGACTACCATTGATGTGGTAATTCATGGGAACCTGTTTTTTCCCAAAGGGGATGATGACACATTTTTTTGGCATTGAGCTTAAGGTCATGGTTCTGACACCAGCAGTTGGTATCAGTGATGCCCTTCTGTAGGATGTCAACATCACTTGGGAAGTTAATAATAGCTCCCAACTTGCAATTGTATGAGAACTTTGTCAGCCAGAGTCGTTTCTTGTTGGCCTGGACTTCAGAGAAGTACATACCAAACAGGAGAGGACACAGAACCGAACTCTGTGGGACTCCACTCATGACTAGTCGGCAGTCTGACTTGGAGTCAGCTACTTTCACACTCTGGGTTCTATCTGTGAGCCAGTTTGCAACCCACCTAGTGATATAGGGGTTGATGCCTAGCTTAGTAAGTTTTTCTGTGATTCCTGAGTGGGGAATGGTATCAAAGGCTTTGGCCAGATCAAGGTAGGCTGTAAGAACCACCTTGCCTTCAACCACAGCTTTGTTGACTGACTCAAAGAAGTCAACCAAGTTGAGCAGGCATGATCTACAAAACCAAACTGTGTGGGATCCAGTGTTTGGAGATTCCCTATATCCTTGTTTATTAAGTCCATGATGATGCATTCTATAGCTTTGCATATCAGACTTGTCAGGCTAATGGGGTGATAGTTCCCAGGGTCTGTAGTCACTCCTCCTTTGTGGAGAGGGATGACTGTAGCAGTGCGTCATTTGGTAGAGACAAAGACTGAAGTGAGGCTGTGAATGAACAGGGCACACAGGTAAGGTGCCAGTTCACTCTGTAGTTCATGTAGAACACAGCCAGGGATATTGTCAGGTCCCATAGAAGCTATATTCTTGGCCTTGGATAGTGCTGTTTTAACCTGTGCAGCAGCATTTCTGGGCACCTGACAATCTACTGGTATTGTGATTGGTCCTTTGGGAGGAGGAATAAAGTTGGCACTGAATCTGTCAGCCAGTTGTCAGCCAGTATATTGGCAATATCTGTTGGCCTAGTATAGGAGGTACCATTGTGCAGTAGCTCTGAGCAAATCTGGGTATTGCCATGTAGATTCTTTATATAACTATAGAAGGTTTTGTGGTTGTCTTTACTATCTGCTGTAATTCAGTTTTCAAACCTGGCTTTAGAGGATTTGATGAGGGATCTCAACTTTTTGTTGAGGCTGATAAGGGAATTTTTCCAGTCTTGGGAATTCACCTTATTCCGCATCAGTTTCCTCCTTCTATTGTAGAGTTTGTTTATGGCAGAGGACCACCAGATTGGTTTCCTTTATTTAGAGAAGAGCATCTTGGTTCTTTTGGGTACGGCGAGATACATGTATTTGTGTACGTGTTCGTACAGTGCATGGTTATATGATTTGGTTGTCATGTAACTATTCTCCATTTGGTTCCACTTGAAAACATTGAAATTCGAAACCATCGAAATTCATATGGTTGAGACCATATCATCGAGTGTTTAGAACACTGATGTTGTCAAGGGGAAGAAAAAGGTAAGTAAAAAAGGGAAAAAGCTAGTGTTTCTGCAGGGCAGCAAGGTGCCCTGCACACTGTGTCTGTGAATGTGCCATCTCTGTAATGGCATTGCAGACAGGGTATGGGAAATCTCTAATTTAGTACTTCTGCATATAGTGCTAAAATGGGTATTTCCCTTTACCCCACTGTAGTGCGATATCGGAGTTGGTATATTAAAGTTGGGGGGTGTGGGGGCAAAGCCCCTCTGCATAAAATAGTTTTTAGAGGTTTTTTCTTATTTTTACATTCCTTTTGAATCTTCGATGGTTTGAAACTCAATGTTCTGGCCTCGATGATCAGAATTTCGATGTTTCAAGCTTTCAATGATTCAAAGTGGAACCCTCCATTTACATGGGTGCTGTGAAGTTAGCCTGCTCTGTTTTTAGGAGCACAAAGTTAGTTTTGGAGAAGTTTTTCATGGTGGTTACTTTTGTGGGGGGGGTGTGGATTTCCAAGATGATTAGTTTGTGGTCGGATCTAACCAGGTAGGAGTTCACTATTGGTGTAGAGCAATGGTCACCCATGTTAGTAACGACCAGGTCAAGGATGTTGCTATCTCTAGTGGGGGTAAGAATGAGCTGGTCCAGGGCATTGGAATTAATGAATTCTGGGAAACATTGAGCAAGTGTATTGGTACATGAGTAGTTTTCCCAGTTAATGGAGGGGTAGTTGAAGTCACCCAGTATGAGAGTGTTAGGTTAGACCCTTATATTCTCCAGAGTGCTTAGGAACATGGAGTGTGAGTCTTTGGACATGGTTGGGGACCTAGAGCAGGCTACGACCTGAATCTCTGTCTTATCTAATGTTAGCTGCACCTGAAGTATCTCTGCTGTGTTATGTTGGGCTACCAGTCTGGAGGTGTGCACATCCTTTATGAATATGGAAACACCATTGCCTTTGGAGCTTTGGTCCAAATTCTGGGGCCGAAAGGTGTGGAATGAGTTATAGCCTGGTAGTGCAGGGGTGCTTTCTGCTGACTTGAACCAGGTCTCTGTTACAGCACAAATGTCAATGTTCTCCATTTTAAGGAGTGCTTCAAGCGAGTGCATTTTGAAATTTAGACTTCTAGCATTGAGCAGCATGACCCTCAGATTGGATATGTTTGTAGCTGTTACAGTGATAAAAAATGCACTATAGGGGTGGTAAGACCCTTGCCCAGTATCCAGAAGCCCAGGGGTGAAAGATGGAGGCCATTACTGGCAAAGCATTGAGGTCTGTCAATCATGTCATCCCAGGCAGACAGATACTGGATCCCCTTAGAATGAGACCAGAAACTTGGCCAATTGTTGAAATCCATCATTTTCTGCTTGTACTCTGGTATCATTCTGGGTAATGGTAGGACGCTAGGGTCATACTCGCCTGGGCTACATACTCCGAGAGCTCCTCCATGTCTCTTTTCATGTAGTCCAGGGAGGTACGTCTCAGGTCATTCACACCCACGTGTACAACGACAGAGTCATATTTGTACCTGTTGTTGAGGGACCTGAGTGCATGCGTTATGTGGTGGATCCTCGCACCTGACAGGCAGCTGACTGTTACTTTCTCCTTATTCAACCTAATGAATGGGACTTCAGTGTGCCTCACCTGTGACTAGTGTGTTGGGCATGCTGTTTTGCCTTAGGGCCTTTGGTTGAGTGGCACACTGTTTAGGAGAGTTATGTGTCTTGTGATTAGTGTTGTGTTGTGGTTGTTGAGTGCGTTTCTGCCTTGGAGGTCTCTGCTGTTTGGGTAGATGGAAAAACTGCCCAAATGGCCAATAAACTACAATTTTTCTGGCCAGAAACCACTCCTGTTGTGGTAGATAGGCTACCTAGTGCTTACCACTCCCACTGATAAGCTAGAAAGCTTCCCTCCAACACAGAAAGGCTTGAGGGGCTCAGAAGCTTACAAACAGTCTTGGACACAGCAAATCTGTATTTGGACTAGACTAGTTACAGGAGAAACAGGAAACAAGCTCAAATGCAGGCTTTTAAACCAGAAAAGTTAAGAGAGATGGAAAAAAACTGCCCAAATGACCAATAACTATAATTTCTGGGCCAGAAACCACTCCTTTTGTGGTAGATAGGCTACCTAGTGCTTACCACCCCCACTGATAAGCTAGAAGGTTTCCCTCCAACACAGAAAGGCTTGAGGGGGGCTCAGAAGCTTACAAACAGTCCTGGATACAGCAAATCTGTATCTGGGCTACACTAGTTACAGGAAAGGCAGGAAACAAGCTTACAAATTTTCTTTTCTTTTTTTTTTTTTACTAAAAAGCAGCTAAGACAGCACTAAAAACAATTCAAGTGCAGTGCAAGCTAGTACACTTGAGTGTGCAGCAATATTAGAGCAAATACAGTTTGAATAAATGCAGTTTATTCAAACTGTATTCTGAACTGAATTCAATTATTGTTTTATTTAACTCTGAACAGTTAAAAAGTGCCAAAAATATACTTATCAGCTGAGAAGCACACTCAGTCAGATCACAAGGGGATTCTAGCATTTTTTTTTTTTTTTTAGTAAAGTGGAAAGGGAGAAAGCAGGAACAGAAGATAATTCAAGGTTAGGAGCCTAAGTGGGTTGGCCTTCTGAAATGTTCACTCTGTATTAGGTAGAATGAGCGAATGACATTAGACTGGGAGGAGTGTCCCAGATCAAATTTACAGTATGGGCAGGCAACTGCAAAGCCACCAAGTACAAGAACAAGACACCAATAGGGAGGGCAGGTGAGAAACTATTACAGCTACTTGCTCTAGCCACTAAATCAAAGTTTTAAATAGATAAAGGAGCAAGGAGACTCTGGAGAATGCTTTTAACTGCAAACAAATTAGTTATATGATACCTGACTAGAACACAGAAACCTCACAAAAAATGCACAGATAGAGCACTCACAAACAGAAAATACAACTATCAGTATGAAAAAGCAGTTTACAGTTAAGTAATTCAGTAAAAATGCAATTACAGCAATGCAAACACAGTTAAAACAGTATAAAACATTACACACATGCAGTGAAACAGTAAAAAAAGCTTTATAACAGTGCAAAATGTAGTAGATTAGCTGTATAGAACATTTATAAGTGTTCAGTTCTCATAACTCCAATTCTCATAACTGTCCAGCTTGAGCAATGTGATAATAAAACAGCCAATTCTGCAATAAAACACACCGCTGGCTAGCTCTCAGAGAATTAAACAGGTTAGAACTACTGCATCCCTGGCTCTTTCTCAGCTAATTGTAATACATAGACTTCTCTATCAACCAAAAAAATTGCCTAGTCCTTAACATTGTAATCCAACATTATTCATCTGATATAATTTTACACACTAGAGAACAATCAATAATCACTATAACCAAATCATTTAATACTGCAGGTGACACTATATTCAAACAGTGTGGCTAAACTATGGAACTGCATCCCACTACCTCAGAAATCCATTCTGAATGCAAAAACAAAAGTAAAGTTTCTTCTGTCAGATCAGTGGATCTGCCCCTGCACATCTCCACAATAAATGCCACTGTTATCTTCAGCTTGTCATATTTTCAAATCATGTCTCTTCATTCATAATTATATACCCTACAACTTGCATTCACCAATATCTGAATAGCTTTACTAGCATCTCCAAGCCAAATACATAGCCTTGTGACACTGCTCAACCCCCCACATCCATACTTGTAATATAACCTTTATGACAGCCATATATATAATTACCAATAAAGCTGCTTTATACACCATATATTAACTACAATATTAACACTTTCTGTCCTATCTAGTTCCTCCATTTACCTTTATTTCTTTGAATTCCTAAGCACTAAACACTAATCACATGATCTATTGTCTATTTGACAAACTCACTGATACATCTCTTCAAAAGCTCAGTGTTCAACATCTACTATAGCATAAATATATTTTATACTGTAACAGTTTGCCTTTATTCCATAAGGATGTAGTCTCACTAGCAAACAAATCTGTGATTGGTAATTTATACATCTTAATGTCTGTTCATGTATATTAATGAATTACTGTTAAAAATATTTGCAGTTATTTGGAACCTTTTTCCCCGGGCCTCTTCAGAAAAGAGCTTTTTGACTAAAACCAGTCAAACAAACCCAGTAAACAAAAGCAAAGAAAACAGAAGCAAAATAAAAAAAAAATAAAAAATGACGCCATGGCCATGGACTCCCCCACAGATTTAGCTAGGCTACCTGTTTTCAAAATCTCATTAAATACCCTTGCTAATGTATCACACACTTGAAACTTCATCCTTATGTAAAAATCAATTGGGTACCCTTCCCTCACCTTTTCACATTTTAAGTGTTTTGCCTCTACAACTTTACTCTTCAAAACATTTTTATTCATCGCCTGTCTTTCTTTCTTCTTCATTTAAATCATCCCTTGAGAAGCAAAACTCCTATACAGTTCTGTCCCTTTTTTGTATAAATATTTGTAATAGCACCTAAACAGCTCCCCAATATCCTTAATAAATTTTCTCATAACCCCTTGATCACCCTAGGCTGCAAAAATCCACTCCTCGGGTGTCTAGATTTATAGGTTCATAGGTTACTGGGCTATTGACCCTAAGGTCTTTATAAGACTAGCTTTGTGTACCTAATATAATACTAGATAAACCCAATATAAAGGATCTTGCTTAAGCTTGAGATCTTAGTTAGCAACGACTAACATATCTAGGAGGGGCATAGCTGAAATCCCTGGCAGGAATTTATGGTTGCCCATCCAGTCATCCAGGCTACACTTAAACAGGGTCATAGATAGGCTTTGTTTGATGTGATCTGGTAGCCTTTTCCAGAGGAGTGGCAACCTCCGAGAGACATATCTGTCTGACCAGCAGGTCCTGTTTATGTCACAGGCCAGGTTAAGGTCCCTGGAGCGGGTAACCCTTGTCCCATTTGACTTGCAGATGTGCAGCATTTCCATTAGGTTTGGATACGAGATTGCTCTGTAGGCCAGACACAAGTCTCCTCTAAGTAGTCCGTATCCTACTGAGTACAGTGACAATGACAGTGACTTCAGTCTCTCAATGTATGACATGTGCTGGAGACCCTGATTTTTCTTGGTTAGAAATCCCTGTGGTCTCTTAAGTTGCTGCAAGTGCCTGGTAAGATACATAGCAAAAGGAGCATTATACTCAATTATTGGACTAATGAGAGTCAAGTACAGGGGTGTTATGACCTCTTTCATTCTTGAGACAATGCTTTTGCTAATGAGGTGTGCAACGTAGAATGCCTTCCTTACCACAGTAGAAACATTATGGGCAAAGTTAAGGCTACAGTCAACTTGTGTTCCCAAGTCTCTCACTACTGAGTTGTTACTTAGGGTATTATTTATATGATAGTCTGCTAGGATATCTTTTTTACCGAAGGGGATGATAATGCATTTTTGCAATGAGTTTGAGTCCATGGCTTTGGTACCAATCATTGGTTTGTGTAAGTCTGTCTTGAAGTATATTGACATTGTTCAAGGATTCAGTGATCGTACCTAACTTGCAGTTGTCAGCAAACTTAGTCAGCCACAGCCCCTCTGTTTTGGCCTGAACTTCTGAGAAGTATATTACAAATAATAGGGGGCCCAGCACTGACCCCTGTGGAACCCCATTGATGACAGGTCTGCTGGATGAGGTAAAGTCCCCAACTTTGAGTGTGATCTGGTGAGCCAGTCAGAAACCCACTTGATGACACAGAGAGTTTATCAATGATGCTCAAATGTGGGACTGTGTTGAGGACCTTGGCTATGACAAGATAGGCTGTATGCACACATTTGCCTTCATCTATGGCTCTGGTGACATTTTCAAAGAAGTCAAACAGGTTTAACAGGGCATGAGCTGAATTTGACAAAAACCAAACTGTGTCAGATCAAGGGTTTGGAGATCACCTATATCCTTATTTATAAGGTAAATGATGATTTGTTACATGGCCTTACAGATAGTTAAGCTTATGGGTCTGTAGTTCCCAGGGTCTGTTGCTGTATCCCATTTATGAAGGGGGATGATGGTTGCTATTTTCCATTCAGCTTGGACAAAACCAGTAATCAGGCTGTGGTTGAAAAGAGTACTTAATGGAGTTGCTAACTCATGTTTTAGACCATTTAAAATGCAACCTGGGATGCCATCCAGTCCCATAGAGGCTGTGTTTTTGAACTTGGAGAGAACATTAATGACTTGCTCTTTGGAGATGCAAGGTGAGGAAAATGCAGAAGGAATGCTTTGCGGAAAGTTTGGAGGGGACAGGGGGGTGAAATTTTCACCAAACCTGTCAGCTAATAGGTTAGATATTTTTGCACGATGTGTGTGTGTGTGTGTGTGTGTGTGTGTGTGTGTGTGTGTGTGTGTGTGATGTCATCAACAGCCATGTCTGGGTCCTACCTTTTACAAATATAGCTGAAGAATGCCTTATGGTTATCCTTAGCTATAGTTGCTACTTTTTTTCTGAAGTTGCCCTTAGAGGATTTTTACAAGTTGTCTTATTTGTTTGTTCAAGTCGAAGAGGGTGTTCTTCTAGTGCTGGGACCTCTCTTTTTTTATTCTTAGACAGCAACTTCTTCCTCTTGTTGTATAACTTATTAATGATAGTTGTCCACCAGGGAGGCTTGTTTTGATCATTAGGTACAGCTGTGTCAATACATTTGAATAAGTTGAACAAAACAATCACCAACCAGAGTAGGCACCTGGGTCCTTCCATGAAAATGTATAAAACAAGTACAAAACAAAATGGACACAGTGATGACAGCAGTACTTCAAAATAAATCCGTCTTTAATTCAAATAAAAATCAGGGCATAAGCGCTTTCGTAGATTCACTACTTCATCAGATGTAATTTACCAGTTCATAACCACACCTTTAAATACACTCATTCAGGATCACATGATTAATACACAGTTTAGTTTAAAGGTGCAAGCACTACTAATTCATACACATACACTTAAAACATAAATATACTTAATAAAACAGTATCTCATAAAACTCTCATAAATTAAAATAAGTCATACCTTAATATATGTAGACAAAAATATATAAGATATTTGTAAAAAAATCAATGTTGAGTTAATCCATAATTATCACCATATTAATTCATTTTCTATTCAAGGCTCTGGCCTTAAGTTTAGGTTTTAATGGAACCCCGTCATTCAGGCCATGCCAAATGGATAGTGAGAATGAGGGGAGATTTTGGACATGGCCTGAAGGACAGGGTTCCATTAAAACCTAAACTTAAGGCCAGAGCCTTGAACAGAAAATGAATTAATATGGTGATAATTATGGATTAACTACTATGATAGTATTTGTCCTTTATGTCCAGATATGCATTTTTATATTTTTATACACTGATTTTTTTTACAAATATCTTATATATTTTTGTCTACATACATTAAGGTATGACTTATTTTAATATATGAGAGTTTTATGAAATACTGTTTTATTAAGTATATTTATGTTTTAAGTGTATGTGTATGTGTATGAACAATCTATCATCCACACTAACATTATCATTGCTAGCTCCTCTTCATTCTACCAACTTTTTCCCCTTCTTTTCATTTACATAGTTATTTTGACATCTTCTAACCCTTTCAACAATGTTTTCAACATACCCTGAAACAGCAACATTTCATCATCACAGTTCCCTCTATCTATACTCTACTTTGAAAAAAAATCATAGACTCTCTTCTAATCTACAGATTGATAATTCATCCCATTCCTCATTTCTCCATCCACCCCATAATCTAGCTCCCTATGCTATTTGTGTTTCATCCCACTAGCATCCACCCCTGAGTTTTCAAACTATTATCCTCCAAAACCTGTACAGACATATTCTGCACCCAATGTAGCTCACCTTCTTCACCTAAAGTCCTCAATTCTCTCTCCAACTCCTAGTACCTAATTCCCCATCCATCCACATCATTATCACTATAGAATGATCTAATGCCTTGCTTTCCCAACTTGAAACCTATGACATTTTCCCTCACTTTCATAATTCACCAGTAGCCTATCCAACTTATTTATGTGTTTCTTTTCATTCCTGGAAAAAGCAATATTACTGTCTCCTAGCCGAAGCTGCCCATAAACACCCAACAGCCATAACAGACTCAGCTCCACCCCTAACAACTTTAGGCTTCTCTTCTAACACTTTTTTAGATCCCACCAACTAGTATCTTATTACCTTCTTCCTTCATTTGTTAATCTGATCAGTCCACTCTTTAAACACTATAGAGCTGCCCAAATTAGAGCCAAGAAAAAAATGATAATTATATGTCCATCCATCCTCAACCCCTGTTTTCCATTTTGCACATGGGCTCGAGTGTCACTTCCGCAATGACAATCATCTTGAGCCAAGGTTTACACCACCAGGTGGCTAGCCCTGCCACTGTAGTTCATTTGTACCAATCATTCACACCTACACTCTCACCAGTTTAACATGTCCAATTCACCGACTGCATGTCTTTGGAATGTAGGAGGAAACCAAATCACCTGGAGGAACCCCACGTGACAGCAGGGAGGGCATGCAGACTCCACACAGAAGGCACCCAGCCAAGAATCGAATCGGAGAACCTCTTTCTGTGAGGCAACAATGCTAATTGCTGCACCACCATGGCCACTGCTAATTATATGTCATCCCTCTTTAATTCACTGGCCCACTATCTTGCTGCTCCATCTTTCACCACTTTGATCTCTGTCCACATTTCCTTACTTCTGCATACGATGTCAACACCTCATTTACTATTTCTGCTAACACAACTACTACATACAAAACCTTTTTTCCTTCAACATTTTTCCATAAACCTCACTTTCAGTTTATCTCCTGCATAAAAAAATAATATCAGTTCCCTTCCCAATTAACTTCCAAAAAGTATCTCCCTCTTAATGGAATTATTCACTCCCCATATATTCCACAACTTGATCTGTTATCCCCCTCATCCTGTTCACAGCTGTCTGGTCCATGTGTCCTTGGTTCATGTCACATACTTAACCTATATTGTAGCCAGCAGACCTATATTGTAGCCAGCAGGAAAAGATCCATGTCATCCCTGCCAGCCATCTTTGAAAGGTCTGTCCTCTGAATCCCCATACTTTTCCCCAGTCATTCAACCAACCAACAAATATCTACCAAACCACCTTCACCTCTAACTTCATTCCTCATCCAACCACCTTCAGACTGTTGAGTTCACATTTACATATACATCTTTACAAAATGCCAACCAAATAATCATCCATTATCTTACTGTTTCCATGAAAAGACTTACAATTTTCATCCACTCATCTGCATTCCTAGCACTACAAAGACAAGTGTTGTCTCCAGAACCTTCTTACACTCACCACTACACACTACTACACCATTAGATCCCTCAAGAAGATGGTGCAATGCCTACACAACTGCATAAATACAGAATCATTTTTAATCTTTACAATTCACTATACATATAATAGCAAACTTTAATTAACATATTAATAAGAGTATAATTTAACATTTCCCAAATCCATTACTTCAATTTACAACATCTACAATTTAGGAACCCACAAACATTGCAGCCCTATAACCCCCATAACAAAATACTGAATACATCCCCCATTTTGGAATAGTATGCAGAATTCTTCTTCTGGCTTTTCCCGGTTAGGGCTCACCACAGTGGATCACCTGTCCACTCATGATTGGCAGTAGAGTTTTACAGTTTCAAGTTGCCAACCCAATGCCCAACCTTCCACTGAAGGCACACACATGCAGACACTCACACCTGGGGCCAATTTAGAGTATCCAATCCACCTACAGCATGTCTTTGAGATGTGGGAGGAAACCGGAGCACCCTGAGGAAACCCACGTGACCACAGGGAGGACATGCAGACTCCACACAGAAGGCACCCCAGCCGAAGATCAAACCGGAAAACCTCTTGCTGTGAGGCAGCAATGCTAACCGCTGCACCACCGTGGCCACCCAGGAATAGTATGCAGAATACATATCATTATTACTGAGCTACCCTTCAGTACTGCAAACACAGTTGCGGTCCAGATGACATATCATAATTCTCTCACATGCTATAAACCACTCTCATGAAAACACACGCAACAGTTTCTGAAAAATAGATGGTCCTTAAAAATGCACAAAGTCCATAGTTCATCCATCAGGCATTCTGACCTGCCCACTGATAACTTCATATGTCTCCACTTCCTCCACCCCTTTTGCCTATACTTGGGACTCCAATGCACTCATTGATCATGAAAGAGACAGATAAGAGAAAAAACAGATTGAGTAAGTATCATTTAGGACCATCCACTACTAATTATATGTCAAGGATATTCTCACCATGTTATCCATTGGGCCTCAATCATGTGCTCTAAGTTTTTCCTTTCCAACTCCACCAATTTCACTCAACCCTCCTAAGTCCAGCACTATCACACCTGATGTTTGCCACCCTTTTCCTCATCAACAACCACAGCCAAATTGTCTAAGTGAGCCCACTCATATCTATGTGTTGATCTATCTTCCAGTATGTCCAGCTTCATCCTCACATCTCACCCACAACACAGGAATTCCCCAGATAATATTGGCTACTACAGGATACCACAGACAAACCACTGCTACCATTTTCCATAGCCACCAACAAAAGCGTGGAGCTTTTATCTATTAAGATATACTTGTAGAACAAGTCATCTACATCTTTGATTTACATCCCCATCATTAACCCACTCCTAAAAACGATATCTTAATTTATTGCTCTTTTAGACAAAAGCTATAGCCCTCCACAGGCAAGTGATGAGGCCTGTATTTGATACAAGTATCACACCTATCCTGATACAGTCAACGTATTTGCTTGTCTATTCAAGTTATAGCATCCATCAACTGCAAAATTAATTTAACTGCATCTGTACCCACCAATCCTTCCCTGAGGTCTACAGTGCAAACATTTGTCTCAAGGGGATCGTCATTCAATGTTACTTATTTTGCAAAGCCTCAGTAACATTTTTGAATCTTATTTGCTTTCCGTGCTATTTTATTCACTGCTCTATCCCTGATAATTTGCTCTGTACATGATCTACTAAACTACATAAATGCACTTTCTTTTGTCTGACTTCTGTTATCTCTACCCAGAGGGCCAATGTGTCTCACACACACACACACACCACCTCCATTTTGCACCTCCACCAACACAGTTTGGCAAAGAAACAATAATTCCAAATATACACAAATACAATTTCAGTACACAGAGCACTGTGTTTTCACCAGAACAGGCAAAATTTAAATATCTAGGTGTGGAACAATACTGTTAAGCAACCATTTTGTTTGGCAGTTTACATGGTCCCCCTGAAACAGAAAAAATAAATAATTTTAGAGTAAATAGAAAGAAGTATGCCAAGACATAAACTTGGGATACAATAATAATAATAACAATAATAATATACCCATGGTCTTTCTTTGGTGAATATTTAAGAAAAGGACATAAACTTCATAAAACATGATAATAAAATAAACTGTACATAGTCTTAAAGTTAAGCTAGGTAAGTTACTGGATAAACAGATTGCATAGCAATTATTCTTCTAGCTTTTCCCAGTTAGGAGTCACCACAGTGGATCACCTGTATGCTCATGACTGGCAGTGGAGTTTTACAGTGTTGATTTGCCAGCCTGGCACCCAACCTTCCACAGAAGGAATGCACTCACACCTAGGATCAATTTAGTGTGTCCAATCCACCTACAGCATGTCTTTAGGAGGAAACCGGAGCACCCGGAGGTAACCCATGCGACCACAGGGAGGACATGCAGACTCTGCACAGAAGGCGCCCCAGCCAAGGATTGAACTGGAGAACCTCTTGCTGTGAGGCAACAATGCTAACCGCTGTACCACTGCAGCTGCCCGCAGATTGCATAGCAATAAAGTTTTAAATTGAGAACTGGGTAATTTGTAATTAGGTGGCTAAATTAGCTGGACTATTTATTCTGTCTGCCCTATATATATATATATATATATAGATAGATATATGTGTGTGTGTGTGTGTGTGTGTGTGTGTGTATGTGTGTGTGTACACACACACATACACATATGTAGATGTATCATAATCACTGTGAATTGTAGTCTTTTTGTTTATTTTTATTTGCATGACTTTTTGGGGCATCACACCTCATTTACGTATAGAAATTTTGCTAAATTTAACTTCAGCTATAACAGGTCTAACACTTGAGGAGTATTCTTATAATGTCAGTTTTATAAATGCTAGGCCAAAATTTTGAAAAATGAAAACTAATGTGGTTAAAAATCGCAAATTACATGTGTGTGTTCTGACCCATATTTTAAAAACACAATTTTTTCCATCAGTAGCCCATACACAGAGACAATGAAATATTCATACCTTATTCACACATTTATTTTCCATGACAAATATAAAAAGTATTAATTACTTATGACAAATCACATTTATTCTGGATCTAATTATCTGTATCTGTCACACATTTCAAATAATTATTTACAAATTTTAAGCCAACATTCTGAAAACTGTCAGCATTATTGACTGATATATATCAGATCCAGAATCAATATGATGTGCAGGTTTCTTGGACTCAAACTTCATCAAAGGACATCCTGCATAAATATTAAGATACCACAGAAACAGATTATGCCTTGCTTCCCTCTCTTCTTAAAGATAAACTTTGTGAAAAGGTTGCAAGATCTGTATACAAGGGATATGATTGAGTACTTCTGTACCTCTTTCTGGACTCCTGCAGAGAAGCCTGGACATGTCTAACAACTAAAGAAAGTAAATTTAAATTGCAAATAGTGATTTCCTCAGAGTCTTGGACACTGTAAATACATCTGCTATCTTGCCATCCCTAGATTCTAGGGTAAACTTCAAAAAGGATTTTAGGATCTCTGCTTGGTAGATATGATTGCAAAGTTTCCTACTGAAATATCACATCAAAACTCACTATCAGTATTTTGGAACAAAAATGTTGCCCCGCCAGGATCCTGCCTACCACTAATACCAGGATAAACTTCAGAAAAGTGCTACATTGTCTGTGCATTTTGGGATTGATTAAACAACCTTCTGCCTCTCCCTGATCCACCAGATAACCCGCCTAACACAATATATTGCAGCAAAGGTTTCTGAAATCTCAGGCGGGTATGTTCATCTACTGCAGTAACAGAAATGCTTGAAGAAACCGTTAAAGCATTGCAGAATCTATATATCTGGATGGGCTTCCTTCTGAACTTTTACAAAGACTCTTTGCAGTTTTAACTACCACAGGCGCTCAGGTATCATCTGTTTGATCCCATTAACTTGCTGCTACCTGCAGTCTAGCATACCTGGCTGAGATCCTAGTAGAAAATATAAAATATTAACAAACAAACCATTTTGGGGGGGGGGGGACAACCCTCTGGCACACCCTCCATGTGGGGATCTTTCTTTTTCTCCATGCGCAAGCTCTGAAATCATATATATAGGTATATAGATATATAAATTCAGGTGTGAGGAGTTCGTATGCAACCAGCTGGAACACTACCTGGTAAAGCAGAACTTTAAAGATATAAGTAACTATCTAAGACAGTGGTCAAAACAGTAGCTGTGCCCTCCTCATAGTAGGAAAACATCAGGTATGGGTTACTGGTAAAACAGCTAGTTCTCTGCAATTATTTGTATTTCAAATATTGTCATTCTACTCATGTGAGGCTGCACTGGGGTAATGGTAGCACTGCAAACACTCATGGATATGAAAGAGAGATAAAGACTGCTTTCATGATCTTATTATAGGTTCTCTGCACACAAAAAGCAAGTGGTCATTCACCATTTAGAAATTGAAATAGACTCTAATCTCATCTTTCAGCATTTTTTTCCATTTGCCGTATCAGTTAGTTATGCTAATGGCCACACTCCAGAGAACCAATAATCATAGACATGTCCTCCCTTTTTTGTTGAATTATTTATTTGATTTATTATCTAGGTAAGTTGACTGGCTGAAGGACCCTTTTCAGCCACAACACAGGCCAACTGGCAATAATGAATAGCAAATAATTACAGTGAGTCTAAAACAACAAATTTAATATTGATAAGAGAAAACGTAATGACTTTATGGTTTACCTTCCTTTGTTCGACAAAAATGAATGTCAACATTCGAAAGGTAAACTACAGTACCTTGAAAATGGAAATGTCAACGTGCTACTAAGCATGTGTCAAAACAATAGCTCAGCCCATGAAACATTTTTGCATGGTGGGCAAGCATCTCCTATACCCTCACCCATACTCCTCTAATTTTATATATATATATACATGAACTCTGAGATCTGTTGGCCAAACAAATGGAACCCAAATTTATATATAACAGAAGGCAAATCAAGAAACAATTATGATCTTTAAATGTTATATTACACACAAGAAAATCAAGCAGTTTCAGTTGTTTAAATCAGTATTATAGATCAGTGTACCCATCTCTTTAAGAAACCTCCTGTGGGCATATATTAAGTGTATTGATTACTGAGCATGTGCAGGGACAGAGTGCCATTTTGTGTTACGATATTGTAGTATAAGCATGTCTGTGTGGAAGCTCTATCTGTTAATCAGTTCATTTATAGTTATTGAAGCTGCTATCCATCCGGATGTGTTTTCATGTAATAAAACTTCTTAAATGAACTACCCCGCCTGGTTGTCATCCTTGGAGTAGGGATGAGCAACATGGTGTCAAAAGTGCGATATCTAATGGCTAGAAAGAACTCCAGTTTCTCTACTTTGACTTCCAGTGGTATTTACAGAAGTGGACGCTTCCTGCTACATATATAATCTGCAAAAAACAGGTCAAATATGAATTTCTAATGTTAAACTTGCTTAAGCTATTTCTTATTTGCAAAATATGAAACAAGGTATCCAGACCATGCTAAATGATATTAAAATAAGTCAAAATGTCCAATATTGCTAGAATTATTCAAATTACTACAGGAAATGTTTGAAATAAAGTCTGAATTGCATAAAATGAATACAATTAGAGAAACAACAGCATTTTTTGCTAAGCATGTATTAACTGAGGCTATCCAAGTTATCAGAAGTATATGAAGTGTTCTCATATTTGTCCGGTGTTACAGTAAAGTTATTTCACAAATACAGCTATTTCAGAGCATATTTCACAAGGTACAGTGTTTCAAAGAGTTTATTGTGAATTTGTTTGTTACTGCAAGCTAGAAAGAGGCAACTTATTTGTATATAATTACAAGGGCCATATTTTCAGTGTATGCACAAACACACATACTTTATTGGCATGGCTGAAAGATTTTGAAAACCAGGCCCACTAGTGTTTGATAATAATATTGCTGAGAACTGGAAAGTGCTTGAGCAAGAATATGACATTTTCATACAGGCTGCATTTTCTGATAAAGATGACCATACAAAGGCATTTATTCTGCTTAATTTAGCTGGGTCAGAAGCAACAGAAAGGGAACATTCATTTGTGTATGCACCTGCTATCTTTGTTGCAGAAAGGGAAAATCATCATATTGTTGTACAGGCTGAGTCAAGGGAGGACCCTGAGTGCTTAAAATGTAAATTTAGAGAAATGTGTAACCCCCAGACCAATATTACAACAGAGAGGCACTTATTTTACACAAGAGATCAAAAGCCTAGTGAAACTTTTGCAGCATATATAACTGACCTGAGAAATAAAGCTAAAATGTGCAGATCTGGTGATTTAAGAGAGAAGTTAATAAAGGGCAGACTTGTGTATGGTATTAAAGATGATGTTGTGAGAAAGATTTTGCTTCATGACAGTGATTTAACTTTGAGTAAGACCATTGAGATTTGTCAGATATATGAGCTCACAGAAAAGTACACAAATATCCCTACAAATGAGAATAGCCTTAAAAGTGACTGCAGTAAAGCTCACATGGACAGTATGCAGCACATAGTTAAAAGAAACGGGCCCAGGCACATGGCAGTAACTGTAACCTCTGCCACACCCACTGGTAAACTCTAGAGCTTTCTAACAAGTTCCAAAGTTCAGCCACAGTGAAGCATGAGTGAGTCAGCAAACTCAAAGCATGGGCCCAAACTTAGTTTCATTGCCAAGTGTCATAATTGCAGTAATAGTCATGAATCTAAAAGAGAGAAATGTTTAGCTTTTGGTCAACAATGCCACATGTGTAATAAATAGAATAATTTCAAAAGATTTTGTAAATCAAAGGGCACTCATTCTTTTACTAAAAGAGATCATTTTAAGAAAAGAGTTGATCAATTAGAAAGTCGTGACCCAGAGTTTCATTCTTTTTATGTTGATGGTGTGTCAGTGCGTAGTGAAACAGTGAATGCAGCTGATTTATGGACCAAAAATGAAGTATTTTGCACTGTTCAGATAAACGGCAAACCATAGAGCTCAAAGCTGACATTGGCTCAAAGTGCAATGTTATGTCTGCTGAAACATTTGCTAGAGTAAGTGCTAGTTAAAGGCTTGATTTGGCAAAGAGTGCGAGACTTGTTGCATATGGTGGTGAAGAGATTCAAACCAAAGGCTCAGTAGTGCTCTCATGTTAATCTGCAGGTAAAAGTTACAACTTATTATTTTTTGTGGTCAAGAGGCACGTCTAGTCATTTGTAGGCCTCAGAGATTCTTTGAAAATGGGACTACTTTCATTTAATAAGGAAGTTCACTATGTTAGCTTAAAAGACCACTACTTTAATTTCACCCAGTCTATTTTTTCTACCGATGCTGATCTTTTCAAAGACAAACTAGGCAAACTTCCTGTTGTATACTCCATGAAGCTAGACCCAGATGTCAGTCCAGTAATTAGGCCAGCCAGAAAAGTTCCAATAGCCATGCAGACCAGAGTCAAAGCTGAACTAGACAAAATGGTGCAACAAGGTGTGATCTGTCTAGTTGAAACTTCGACTGAGTGGGTATTTTCCATGGTGGCAGCTCATAAGAAAAGCTCAGATGGCATCAGTATATGTATTGATCCACGAGAGTTGAACAAGGGACTAAAAAGACCTCATCATCTAATGCACACAGTCAAATAAGTCGCAGCCTTGATGTCAAATGCCACTGTTTTTTCTGTCTTACATGCAAAGAGTTAATTTTGGTAAATTTTGCTTGACACGAAATCCTCATTGCTCACTACTTTCAGTACTCCATTTGGAAGGTACATATTTCTGAGTATGCCATTTGGGATAAATTCTGCAAGTGAAGTCTTTCAGCATGCAATGGAGCAAATTTTTTCTGGGTATCCTTGTGCTATTATAGTAGATGACATACTGGTTGGAGGTAATGATGAAGCTGAGCATGACAGAAACATCAGAAAAAGCTCTGGAAAGAGCACATCAAGTGACTCTTAAGCTCAATCCACAGAAATGCAAATTTAGGCTACGGGAAGTCACTTATGGTGGTCATTTATTTAACAGTTCAGGCTTACGGCCAGACTCTTCTAAGCAAACAACTATTCTCGAGATGCCAGCTCCAGACAATGTTTAAGCCCTGCAAAGTTTTCTTGGCATGGTTAACTATATAGCCAACTTCATTCCAGACTTGAGTCAAATATCTGCACCACTCAGAGAGCTAACACATAAAGATGTATCTTAGTCTTGTTTAGAGCAACACCAAAGAGCATTTGATGTCCTGAAACAGAGAATTGCCAGTCCACCTACTCTCAGATACTATTACATCCACAAGCCAGTTAGTCTTTCCTGTGATTTTTTTTAAATTTGGTCTTGGTGCATTTTACAAGAGGGTCAACCTGTTACTTATGCATCCAGAACTCTCACCCAAGCTGCGATGCAGTATGCTCAGACAGAGAAAGAGCTTTGAGCAATTGTGTCTGCATGTTCCAAGTTCCAAGATTATGTGTGTGGAAGACTTATCGAGATCGAAACAGATCCTCAAACTCTAGTCACTATGTTGAGAAAGCCTATGTATTCAGCCCCAGCCAGACTGCAATGTATGATGCTAAGATTGCAACAGTAGCATTTCAATCTTATCTACAAGAAAGGCAAAGTTCTTTATCTGCTGATATGTTATCCAGATTACCCAGAAGTACCATTGAACAGCATGACAATGAGCAATTCAATTTTGAAGTCATGGAAGTGAGACATTTTTCTTCGACATGTCTTGATGAGCTGAGAGATCACACAGCCACAGTTCTGGTTTTACAGAAGCTCAACCACTTTCGCAAAAAAAGGATGGCCAATAAAGCAAGCTAGTCTACCTCCAGAAGTACAACCTTATTTTCCATACAGAGATGAGATTTTGTCAGACAATGATATGATTATGAAAGATCCTAAAGTGATTGTTCCAAAGTCCTTGCAACCAGACTACATTACTATCTTGCATCATGGTCAGCCAGAAACTGAATCTACCAAAAGAAGGGCAAGAGGACTAGTACTTTGGCCTTCTATGTCAGAAGATATCGAGAGAGCACTTTCATCTTGTTCAGCATTTAATAGTACAAAGCCCCATCAACAGAAGGAACCACTTCAGCAGAACCAGATTTGTGTATTTCTATGTACAACCCAGCAAAAACTTATTTCTGACAATAACACACAGTTTACAAGCCAACAGTTCAAAAGATTTGCCGAAGAGTGGGACTTTATTCATGTCAAGAGTAGCCCAGAGTATCCACAGTCAAATGGTTTGCAGAACGAGCAGTTCAAAGTGCAAGTAGTTACTAGAGAAGTCAAAATGAGACAATAGTGACATTTTCCTGAATCTCCTGACTCTCAGAAACATTCTTCATGATAAACATCTTGGTTCACCTGCTCAGAGACTTCTGTTGAGATAAATCAGAACCACATTGCCAATCAGTAGTCAATTGTTGGTTCCATGTGTCAAGAACGACAGGTCAGTTAAAGCCAATCTGTTGAAGAAGCATTTAACTCAGAAGTCCTACTACAATAAGACCGGCAAACTGCTCAATCCACTATGAGAGGGAGAAGTGATAAGGATGTAAACATCCAAAGGTTATGATCAGATTGGAGTCGTGAAGAATATTTGCCCAGAGCCAAGATCGTACATTGTAAAATTACAAGGAGCAGTTTTTAGACAGAATCAGAAGCATTTGATACCAGTGTCCAAGCCAATACCACAGCATATAGCCTGTGAGAAAGACTCTTATCTCAGAGTGAGTTGTCCAGTGTTTCAGTTCCTGAGGAAGTTCCACCAATTTCCATTCCCATGATGAATCCCGAGACAAGCTGTTCACTGAAACCTGTCCCTATTGCTAAGTCCAGTTCTGATAGTTATGTCACAAGATCTGGCTGAGTGTCAAGACCATGTTCCAGATATGCAGCGACTTGGACATGACAATATTTATTTATTTATTTGGTACTTACATATTATCGCGAGCAGCCATAATTCGCAATGTCCTCGCCAAGTACCACACATTCCTTTTTCCCCTGAAAACCCAAGTGTTCAAAAATAAAATAAAATATAAGAAAGTAAGAAAATAAGTTCAAGTGCATAATGCATTCAGAACAAAGAACCCAGCTCGACTGTCATCCAAGCAAAGTGTAAAAGAATCTCTTTTGTTGAAATAGCTGCATGCAAATACAGACAGAAAGGTTTCTAATAACTTAAACTCACATGGTGGACAACAGCAGTTTCAGAGACATGGTTGACAAGGCAGGATTTTCTGTGGCCGAAGTCTGCCTTCGCTATGATATTGTCATGGTGTCACACATAAAACATGCAGGTTTTGGCCAAGCAATGGAGCACATCACTCAGCATGGGAATGAAACATGTCTCCTTTTAAAATGCGCTATCCTTCATAACATGTGTCACGGCAAACTTTTACTTGTACCAACTACGTGTATGATGGCAGTCTTTCCAAATCTGTCAAGTTTTACTCAATTTTGCCCTGCTGTTTTTGCTTTCCAGGGGACTTATTTAACAAAGGAAGGTGAGAAATGTGTCCTGACAGTGTCACACTGCAGGAATAGTCTGTGAGGGTCTGATCATCCCAAAATGACATAAGTTTGGCCAAAAACATTTACAGAACACATGCTGACATGGATTACAGTTAAAACATGTGCATAAAGTGATTTTGTGTGCTACAATTGTTGACTGTGGAATCTGGTTGCGATAATACTTAAGTACCATTTATTTATTTTATTTATTTACATTTGTTTACCAGGTAGTGTCTGACTGGGCAAGTAGCCTGTTTTCGTTGGAGACCCGGGGAGAAAAGCTCCCAAGCAATGTTTACAAGATTTAAGATGAAAATACACACGATGAATAAGTAAGTAAAGTTACAAACATTGATAAAATAAATGATAAAATAAACATTGTACAGATATTACAAGATAAGAAAAGTCAAAAATGTACATATGTGAGTCAATTTTTTTTTTTTAATGTAGGAATTGACAGATGATGTCATTCATAGGCTACTCAGTGTGGGCATAAGAGCAGGAAAAAATAACAGAAATGTCAGAATGACAGAAGAGCAGAGTGGAGATGGAACAGAAGAAGTGCAAGAAAATAACCAGTGGTTAGAGTAGTATTCTAGTAAGTGCTGTTTGAAGTTATGAGTATCAGGATGGATAGAATATGCTGAGGAAGTGAATTCCAAGCTTCAGATGCTGAGTGGTTATATAGTGAATCACCATGAAAGTTATAGGATTTGCTAATGTTGAGCAGTAATTTATCAGGTGACTGAAGTGAGGACAGATTAGTGTAGGGTTGAACAAGGTCAGATAGGGCTGGACAGTGGCCAAGTTTATAGAACACAGAGTGAGCAACTATTAATAGATTAAGAGTGAGTAAGTGAGGGAGTTCAATCCAACCAAGATGTTTTAGAGCAGTACACTGATGTGATCTATGTGGGAGGTTTGCTGCAAATCTAGTTATAGCAAGATTCTAGGTTGTTTAAGTCTGATTTAGGAAGGTTTGTGAAAATTTGTGAACAATAAAGTAGTGTAGATAAAAGATGAGTCCTAGCTGTGGTGAGTCTGACATGATTGATGAGATATGGTTTAGCCTGATAAAGAGCACCAAGTTTTATATGGACATTTTTGATTGTTAAGGCTGTGTGACTATCAAACTTTAAGCCATTGTCTATAGTAACACCAAGAAGTTTTGTTTGTTCTACAGGTTCAATAATTGTACCATACAGATAGAAAGTGGAGTTTGTTTATTTTTTAAGAAGGAATTGGAAAAGACCATAAGCTTGGTTTTGTTAGGGTTTAAAATAAGTTGATGTTCTGATAAGTATTTATCAATACTATACAGGGCATTCTGAGTTTTATTTTGGAGCTCATTCAGGGTGGAGGTAGAGCAGATAAGGGAAGAATCATTTGAGCATTGTGTTTATTTTCTAAATGTGTATGTTGATGCATGCATAGCTGCTTTCTTTTCCTTAAGAGAGAGGATTTAGATCAGTGTATATATCTCTTTAAGAAACCTCCTGTCTGCATGTACTAAGTGTATTGATTACTAAGCATGTGCAGGGACAGTGTGCCATTTTGTGTTAAGATATTGTAGTGTAAGTATGTCCGTGTGTAAGCTCTATCTGTTAATCAGTTTGTTTAGAGTTATTGAAGCTGCTATCTATCCTGATCTGTTTTCATGTAATAAAGCTTCTAAAACAAACTACCCCACCTGCTTGTCATCCTTGGCGTGAGGGACGAGTGACAAGTATGCTCTTAAATTTCTATTTAAATTGTTACTAGAGAATAATTCAGTTAAGGAAAGTAAAGTATCAATAGCTCAGATCCGAGTTTGTAGATTAAAAATTACCAGAGCTAAACTGAAGAATCTGTATAAAGAAAAAAGTGTACAAAGGAGAAATGAGGAAATGCAAACTGAAGAAAGCTTAACGACTCTAATTAGATATGATAGCTATAATGGAATTAATGTTAAAATGCTGTGCAAGTACATAAGGAATTTGGATTAAGAAAAAGTACGATAGAAGTATAACAATTAAATTAGAGAAGAAAGGTTTTGCGCATAGTTATTAAACTGATAATTAATAATTAAAAAAGAACATAAATTATTCTTAAACTGCTTTGAGAATTTGAAAAAGAACTGAGACAAATGAACACGCCCTCACTGCACCACTTCTATAAAAACAATCCAAATGGTATCGATATCCACCTTCAATGGACCAAGCAAAACATAAAATTTTAAAAGGTAAAGCCTTCAGTTTTAATTTCCGCTTTTCATCCTGCTCCTAGCAGGACTTCTTCAGACAAACAACAAGAATCAACAAATTTCCACTTTTTAAAATAAAATCACATTTCAATTAAAATGCTTAGTTCCCTGTAACGGGATTTAAAAAGGCCAACCCCCCCAAGAATAAAAGACACAGCACATTTTGTACTTTCAATATTATTTGACTTTGTAAACAAGTAAAACATGAAAGTAAGAAATGAAAAATAGTAAAAACAAAAAACAAAAGAAATAAATATTCCCTTCTATAGTGACAAGTTACTAGCAGTGCCGTTCAAACATACAAAAAGTGCCAAAACAACACACAGTGCCTGACTGTGTGTTTGTTTACCTCATTTTTTCACTTATTCCTAACATATTGATTAAACTTACTTCACCTAAAATGGCTCTTCAGCAATCCTTACTTATAAAGTTACCCTAAGCAACTTCTCCTATTTGTATGAATACTGAGAAACTTCACTCATACAGCTGCCTTTTATACTAATAGATAAAAGTTCCATGACTCATGTCTGCATTTAAATCTGTATCTTTATATTTCCAGAACTCACCTTATGTTGCTACATATTAATGTGACCCAAAGTTGTTCAAGGTATTTCGCCTCGCTCTTGTTGCCACATTAAAGACCGCAGTGTGGTGGAGATGAATCACTAAACGTCAAATAAAGCTCCACTGTTACTCCATCCTTTAAACAATTTCCAAAATTGTCTGATGTTCATCTTATTCAAGCCTCCATTGCTCTTTGCTTGTGTAGTTACCCTAAAACACCACCTAGTGTTGTTTGTTGGTATATACCTACACAAGCTGCAATGGTTTAACATGTTATATCACACAAATAAACTTCCAAAAGAAAATTTTATGAGTGTGTGTGTGTGTGTGGGGGGGGGGGGTGGAAGCCATGCCCAACCATATGCAAAATGACCTGGTCTATGAGGCCATGCTGTTGTATATATATGAATTAGTGGACATTTTTCCTAAAATAGTAATACAAAATATATATAATATTATAAATAAAAAGTAAAGGAACACAGTGATTTACCTTATGAGGCTTTTGAGCTTCAGTATACAAGAAATAGAATAAATTTCATTCAAGCCCGGATGACAACAGGCTCTAGTTTAGAGTTGCCATAACAACTCCCTTTTCTCCAACAATAAAGAAGTTGGACCGCCCCTCAAGTCACAAATTCGATCGTCTACGGCTTTAAATTTAAAGGAATGCTGTGGGAAACTTTCCACATGTCTGGCCAATGCGTTTTCCTTTTTTAACGTTCTAATACTGTATAAGTGTTCATAGATTCTCTCCCTCAGTTTCCTGTCCATTTTGCCTATATAAAAGGCAGGACAGGTATTACACTGAGCGAGAGAGACCACTCCCTTTGAATTACAGTCGAACTTCTTGTTGATTTTATAACTGACATCTCTAATTGTAAAATTTTGGCCAGCATCTACCTGTGAACAATATGAACACATGTTACATTTCCACATTCCATTTCTACTCGTTGGATTTAAAGGTTTCCAGCTTCTTTGTAGTATACTTTTTAAATTGGCACCTCTTCTAAAGGTGACCCTGGGTACATCTCTCCATATAGAGGACAGGCTATAGTCAGATTTTACTAGTACCCAATTTTTATAACTAATAGACCTAATTCCATATCCATCCATACCAAAAGTAGTTATGAAATTTAATGAATGAGTATCCCTCTCCACATTAATGCTAGGTTGAACCTCAGTAGAATAACTGTAGGGGCTATCTGCTCCTACTGAGCCTCCCAAAATAGGTTGGTAAACCCCTCTGGTTCTCTTTTCTTTCACTTCACTTATAAGGTCTAATACTAAGGTGGATGGATAACCTCTCTTAACAAACATGTCTTCCAACCTACTACACTCCATGTTGAAGTCCACATCAGTGGTCATCATACGGGCTGCCCTGACCAGTTGACCCTTAACCATTGATCGTTTCTGGAAGAGTGGATGGTTGCTAGTAAAGTGAAGTAAGGCATTGGAGTAGGTCTCTTTTCTATAGATCTTTGCAATATAATGTTTGTTTATGTGGTCTTTACTAAGATCTACATCAAGGTATGCTATTCTTTCCTTTTCAAACACGTGTAAATTTTAAGAAATTAGTAGTGTTATTCAAATAAGTTACTAACTTGGATGCCTGCTGTTCTTCACCATCCACTAACATAAATATATCATCCAAGAAGCGTGTGTAAAAGGATATTTTCCCTTGGATGTCAGGTTTCCTTAAATATACTCCCTCTCCCAATATGCCATCACTAAGTTAGCAACACTGGCTCCACAGGGGTACCCCATCGCCACCCCTGTTTTCTGTATATACAACTTGTTGTTCAATGTAAGATAGTTGTTAGTTAACATCTCTAGGGGGTATGTTATACTATTCCTAGCATCTACCAATGGTCTCATGGGGGGGTCTTCAATGGATTTATGTATTTTAGGTATCCCAAATAATATTGGGAGCCTAGGTGAAAGCATATTAAAAAAATTATATGTATTCAAGTCAATTCTGGCTTCAATAAACAGTTCTTCAAGGTGGGAACGGATTCTACTATATGCTATATTTAATTGATTTCTTGATACTTCCTCATAAGTTACGGATGTGACTATTTTTTCCATTCTTTCCATATAGTCATCAACGTCCATGATGACTAATCCACCCCCCTTGTCTGGTTGCATAACTCTAACATGTGCCTCCCTGACAAGGAGTAGGGCCTGTTTTTCTTCACTAGTGATATTATATATATTATTCCTAGTTTGTCTTTGTGACAGAAGTTGAAACAAATCTAGCTCACAAACACGTTCGAACAAACCCAAAGTATGGTGCATTGGTGGACAATATGTACTGGAAACATGAAATGGATCATTTGTTGGATTATTTGAGCCAAAAATATAGCCAAGATTAAGTTTTCTAGTAAACAACTTCAGGTCCAGAATTGTTTCAGCAACAGACGCCCTTCTCGATGGTACAAATGTTTGTCCTTTTGCTAATAAGTCTGCCAACAAGGTGTCAATAATTAATGAAGAAAAATTAAAAATTTTAAAGTCACCTTTAGAATTATAAATGAGTCTCATCACTTCAGGTCTGTACTCCGTTGTTTCATCTACTGGTACATCTGCACAGGTGTCTTGTATTAGACATGTGGTAGACCTTGCCTCAGGTTGTATCCTGAGGCTTGTTTCTGAAAATTTCAATAAAATTTTGCTCCATTCCACCATGATTGGTGGTCGTTTTCACTGCCTCTGTTAGATGGTTGATTGTTGTTACCTCCCTCAGAATGTTCATTACGTTGGCTTTCCTGATGGCTGCCATGAGCTCCGTTGTTATGATCCGTTTGGACACCTGGCTGGAAATCTCTTCTATTAACTGGTTCCTTCCGTTGGTCTGATATTCCAGTTTGGGAGACAGGAGGTTTAGGATATGCTATTCCTGTTTTGTACACTCTCCTGTCTCTATTTAGCTTCTTCAGTTTAGTGCTCTTCAATTTAACCAAGTATGAATTAATGCTAAAAAAGCATCTATCATATTCATATTTGTACCAGTTAAAGTCCAAGTCACCTTTTATTTTTTCATCCAACACAGTAATTTCTTTTATTAGGATATCGGCTGCCAATTGGTAGTGTTTAATCATAATATCCAATAGTTCGAGTCCATGTTTGTTAAACAAACTGAGAAGGTCTTTGTGAAACAAAGAATTCTCAATAAGACCAGTGGGGTATTGCCACGATCTGAGTCCCTTCGGCACAATTCCTTCGTTGACTCACTCTTTGAAGTATGTTATTTCTAATTGCAGTTTTTTATATTTCATAAGCTTCAGGTCAAAATTCTTTAAACAATCTACCAAACTTGATGGCCCCTCCTGTATTGTGGCATTAGGTGTTACCAGAGATGGACCACTCCCTTCTTGTAAGTTTGGTACTTCGTTGAGCCAATTTTTCAGTTTAGGCCACGAAGGTCATGAAGAGCCTTCAATACTGGTTAGTGGACTTGGACGTTCATCCTGGACCACCGAATTTATAGAATTCAGTCCCGTCTGTGTTGGGTGTATGCTCACTTCCAATAATGTGTCTGATGAATTGCTCAAGTTGTTCCTTGGGGTAAGCTCATTGTTGGGTGGTTGGACTAATGTTTCCCCAGTTAAACGGTCCATCCTGACCGTCAATGCTTCTATTTGTTTCGATAAATGCCCGACTAGCATTGTTAACGCTCCTAGTCCTTCCTCCTCAGGTGAGGACGGCAATGCAACAGTGTCAGGGCTGTGTTCCATGTCCCAATACCAAAACAAACTGATAAGGAATCCAAATGCAAAAAACAAACTAGAAAAAGAACTGAGACAAATGAACATGCCCTCACTGCACCACGTCTATTAAAACAATCCAAATGGTATCGATATCCACTTTCAATGGACCAAGCAAAACATAAAAGTTTTAAAAGGTAAAGCTTTCAGTTTTAATTTCCGCTTTTCGTCCTGCTCCTAGCAGGACTTCTTCAGACAAACAACAAGAATCAACAAATTTCCACTTTTTAAAATAAAATCACATTTCAATTAAAATGCTTAGTTCCCTGTAATGGGATTTAAAAAGGCCAACCCCCCAAGAATAAAAGACACAGCACATTTTGTACTTTCAATAGTATTTGACTTTGTAATCAAGTAAAACATGAAAGTAAGAAATGAAAAATAGTAAAAACAAAAAACAAAAGAAATAAATATTCCCTTCTATATTGACAAGTTACCAGCAGTGCCGTTCAAACATACAAAAAGTGCAAAAACAGCACACAGTGCCTGACTGTGTGTTTGTTTACCTCCTTTTTTCACTTATTCCTGACATATTGACTAAACTTACTTCTTCACCTAAAATGGCTCTTCAGCAATCCTTACTTATAAAGTTACTCTAAGCAACTTCTCCTATTTGTATGAATACTGAGAAACATCGCTCATACAGCTGCCTTTTATACGAATACATAAAAGTTCCATGACTCATGTCTGCATTTAAATCTGTATCTTTATATTTCCAGAACTCACCTTATGTTGCTACATATTAATGTGACCCAAAGTTGTTCAAGGTATTTCGCCTCGCTCTTGTTGCCACATTAAAGACCACAGTGTGGTGGAGATGAATCACTAAACGTCCAATAAAGCTCCACTGTTACTCCATCCTTTAAACAATTTCCAAAATTGTCTGCTAGTTCATCTTATTCAAGCCTCCATTGCTCTTTGCTTGTGTAGTTGTCACCTGAGGAGGAAGGACTAGGAGCGTTAACAATGCTGGTCGGGCTTTTATCGAAACAAATAGAAGCACTGATGGTCAGGATGGACCGTTTAACTGGGGAAACATTAGTCCAACCACCCAACAATGAGCTTACCTCAAGGAACAACTTGAGCAATTCATCAGACACATTATTGGAAGTGAGCATACACCCAACACCGACGGGACTGAATTCTATAAATTTGGTGGTCCAGGATGAACGTGAAAGTCCACTAACCAATATTGAAGGCTCTTCAGGACCTTCGTGGCCTGAACTGAAAAATTGGCTCAACGAAGTACCAAACTTACAAGAAGGGAGTGGTCCATCCCCGCTAACAACTAATGCCACAATAGAGGAGGGGCCATCAAGTTTGGTAGATTGTTTAAAGAATTTTGACTTGAAGCTTATGAAATATAAAAAATTGCAATTAGAAATAACATACTTCAAAGAGTGTGTCAACGAAGGAATTGTGCCAAAGGGACTCAGATCGTGGCAATACCCCACTGGTCTTATTGAGAATTCTTTGTTTCGCAAAGACCTTCTCAGTTTGTTTAACAAACATGGACTCGAACTATTGGATGTTATGATTAAACACTACCAATTGGCAGCCGATATCCTAATAAAAATAATTACTGTGTTGGATGAAAAAATAAAAGGTGACTTGGACTTTAACCGGTACAAATATGAATATGATAGATGCTTTTCTAGCATTAATTCATACCTGGTTAAATTGAATAGCACTAAAGTGAAGAAGCTAAATAGAGACAGGGAAGCATACAAAACAGGAATAGCATATTCTAAACCTCCTGTCTCCCAAACTGGAATATCAGACCAACGGAAGGAACCAGTTAATAGAAGAGATTTCCAGCCAGGCGTCCAAATGGATCATAACAACGGAGTTCATGGCAGCCATCAGGAAAGCCAACATAATGAACACTCTGAGGGAGGTAACAACAATCAACCATCTAACAGAGGTAGTGAAAACGACCGCCAATCATGGTGGAATGGAGCAAAATTTAATCGAAATTTTCAGAAACAAGCCTCAGGATACAACCTGAGGCAAGGTCTACCACATGTCTCATACAAGACACCTGTGCAGATGTACCAGTAGATGAAACAACGGAGTACAGACCTGAAGCGGTGAGATGCATTTATAATTCTAAAGGTGACTTTAAAATTTTTAATTTTTCTTCATTAATTATTGACACCTTGTTGGCAGACTTATTAGCAAAAGGACAAACTTTTGTACCATCGAGAAGGGCGTCTGTTGCTGAAACAATTCTGGACCTGAAGTTGTTTACTAGAAAACTTAATCTTGGCTATATTTTTGGCTAAATAATCCAACAAATGATCCATTTCATGTTTCCAGTACATATTGTCCACCAATGCACCATACTTTGGGTTTGTTTGAACGTGTTTGTGAGCTAGATTTGTTTCAACTTCTGTCACAAAGACAAACTAGGAATAATATATATAATATCACTAGTGAAGAAAAACAGGCCCTACTCCTTGTCAGGGAGGCACATGTTAGAGTTATGCAACCAGACAAGGGGGGGTGGATTAGTCATCATGGACGTTGATGACTATATGGAAAGAATGGAAAAAATAGTCACGTCCGTAACTTATGAGGAAGTATCAAGAAATCAATTAAATATAGCATATAGTAGAATCCGTTCCCACCTTGAAGAACTGTTTATTGAAGCCAGAATTGACTTGAATACATATAATTTTTTTAATATGCTTTCACCTAGGCTCCCAATATTATTTGGGATACCTAAGATACATAAATCCATTGAAGACCCCCCCCCCCCATGAGACCATTGGTAGATGCTTGGAATAGTATAACATACCCCCTAGCGAAATTCATAGATTTTTACCTTAAAAAATATGTACAACAGCAGACCCAAATATGTAAGGATTCTTGGTCATTTCTAGCAAATATGCAAAAAATAGGCTTTAGAAATGACCTTAACTTCCTTACAATCGACGTCAAGGATTTATATACTTCCATTCCATAGGATGAAGGAATAGAATGGATTAGGTTACTGTTGGCTGAATTGGGGGCCCCACCCCCCCAAATCACTTTACTATGTGAACTTTTGGACATAGTGTTAACTAACAACTATCTTACACTGAACAACAAGTTGTATATACAGAAAACAGGAGTGGCGATGGGGTCCCCCTGTGGAGCCAGTGTTGCTAACTTAGTGATGGCATATTGGGAGAGGGAGTATATTTTAAGGAAACCTGACATCCAAGGGAAAATATCCTTTTACACACGCTTCTTGGATGACATATTTATGTTAGTGGACAGGGAAGAACAGGAGGCATCCAAGTTAGTAACTTATTTGAATAACACTACTAGTTTCTTAAAATTTACACGTGTTTGAAAAGGAAAGAATAGCATACCTAGATGTAAAGACCACATAAACAAACGTTATATTGCAAAGATCTATAGAAAAGAGACCTACTCCAATGCCTTACTTCACTTTACTAGCAACCATCCACTCTTCCAGAAACGATCAGTAGTTAAGTGTCAACTGGTCAGGGCAGCCCGTATGGTGACCACTGACGTGGACTTCAACATGGAGTGTAGTAAGTTGGAAGATATGTTTGTTAAGAGAGGTTATCCATCCACCTTAGTATTAGGCCTTATAAGTGAAGTGAAAGAAAAGAGAACAAGAGGTGTTTACCAACCTATTTTGGGAGGCTCAGTAGGAGCAGATAGCCCCTACAGTTATTCTACTGAGGTTCAACCTAGCATTAATGTGGAGAGGGATACTCATTCATCAAATTTCATAACTACTTTTGGTATGGATGGATATGGAATTAGGTCTATTATTTATAAAAATTGGGTACTAGTAAAATCTGACTATAGCCTGTCCTCTATATGGAGAGATGTACCCAGGGTCACATTTAGAAGAGGTGCCAATTTAAAAAGTATACTACAAAGAAGCTGGAAACCTTTAAATCCAATGAGTAGAAATGGAATGTGGAAATGTAACATGTTCATATTGTTCACAGGTAGATGCTGGCCAATTTACAATTAGAGATGCCAGTTATAAAATCAACAAGAAGTTCGACTGTAATTCAAAGGGAGTGGTCTCTCTCGCTCAGTGTAATACCTGTCCTGCCTTTTATATAGGCAAAATGGACAGGAAACTGAGGGAGAGAATCTATGAACACTTATACAGTATTAGAACGTTAAAAAAGGAAAACGCATTGGCCAGACATGTGGAAAGTTTCCCACAGCATTCCTTTAAATTTAAAGCCATAGACGATCAAATTTGTGACTTGAGGGGCTGTCCTACTTCTTTATTGTTGGAGAAAAGGGAGTTGTTATGGCAACTCCAAATTAGAGCCTGTTGTCATCCGGGCTTGAATGAAATTTATTCTATTTCTTGTATACTGAGGCTCAAAAGCCTCATGAGGTAAATCACTGTGTTCCTTTACTTTTTATTTATAATATTATATATATTTTTTATTACTATTTTAAGAAAAATGTCCACTAATTCATATATATATGCAACAGCATGTCCTCATAGACCAGGTCATTTTGCATATGGTCGGGCATGGCTTCCACCCCCCCCACCCCCCCACCCCACTCTTAAAATTTCCTTTTGGAAGTTTATTTGGGTGATATAACATGTTAAACCATTGCAGCTTGTGTAGGTATATACCAACAAACAACACTAGGTGGTGTTTTAGGGTAACTACACAAGCAAAGAGCAATGGAGGCTTGAATAAGATGAACTATCAGACAATTTTGGAAATTGTTTAAAGGATGGAGTAACAGTGGAGCTTTATTTGACGTTTAGTGATTCATCTCCACCACACTGTGGTCTTTAATGTGGCAACAAGAGCGAGGTGAAATACCTTGAACAACTTTGGGTCACATTAATATGTAGCAACATAAGGTGAGTTCTGGAAATATAAAGATACAGATTTAAATGCAGACATGAGTCATGGAACTTTTATGTATTAGTATAAAAGGCAGCTGTATGAGCGATGTTTCTCAGTATTCATACAAATAGGAGAAGTTGCTTAGGGTAACTTTATAAGTAAGGATTGCTGAAGGGCCATTTTAGGTGAAGAAGTAAGTTTAGTCAATATGTCAGGAATAAGTGAAAAAAGGAGGTAAACAAACACACAGTCAGGCACTGTGTGTTGTTTTTGCACTTTTTGTATGTTTGAACGGCACTGCTAGTAACTTGTCACTATAGAAGGGAATATTTATTTCTTTTGTTTTTTGTTTTTACTATTTTTCATTTCTTACTTTCCTGTTTTACTTGTTTACAAAGTCAAATAGTATTGAAAGTACAAAATGTGCTGTGTCTTTTATTCTTGGGGGGGTTGGCCTTTTTAAATCCCGTTACAGGGAACTAAGCATTTTAATTGAAATGTGATTTCAACTGTAATTGAAATGTGATTTTACTTTAAAAAGTGGAAATTTGTTGATTATTGTTGTTTGTCTGAAGAAGTCCTGCTAGGAGCAGGACGAAAAGTGGAAATTAAAACTGAAGGCTTTACCTTTTAGAACTTTTATGTTTTGCTTGGTCCATTGAAGGTGGATATCGATACCATTTGGATTGTTTTAATAGAAGTGGTGCAGTGAGGGCATGTTCATTTGTCTCAGTTCTTTTTCTAGTTTGTTTTTTGTGTTTGGATTCCTTATCAGTTTGCTTTGAGAATTTGCAACTCTTTTTCAGGAGTAATAAAAAGATTAAAAGGTGTGTATCAAAACATTAATAAGGATTGAAGGTGTCTCTGAAGTAGGTTCAAGAATAGAGCTGAAAGTCGTTGTTTAAGTTTGTACACATCATAAGGTAAAAAGCATTTTCATATTCCTGACAGTTACAAACGGAGCTCACTCCACAGTACTGTATTCTTTATAGGCACAGTTTACCTATTCTCTAAGAAGATTTGAAATACTTATTTTTATTAAAGGTTTTGTATACTCTGCAGTTTACCACTTGATGGATTTTTATTCCAAGGGCACAAAATGCCTATATAAAAAGTAATGAATTTTCAAGCTTTGCTTACATTTTTCTTCCTACTTGTGCACATCCATGAACTCTGTAAAATGAGCACTGTGACCTGTGACTTGTTTCCACTGTAAGATATTTTTCCAGATGTTCAAAAAATGGGGGTCACCTACTGTGGCTCTAAGGACTACTTTTCCTGCATATAAAAAGGTAGGTCTTCCTTTATCAGGAGGAAGGATGGGGACTGGTCACATTAATCATGTGTATGTGCCTCTTATAAGCAGGCACTGTAGACCTTTTTGTCAAATAAGGGAAGATTAGTGTTTCATAATGTATTTTAGGATATATGAGCCCCATAAAGGTGGACACATCCTCTCCTATTGCATGTTATACAAGCATTGATAAGAGTAAGTCAGACTGGGAAACATTTTGTAATAAAGCTTTCATAATTTGGGTCAAGGAATATGAGCATCACAAAGGCAGACACAACCTCTCATATTACATGTGATATAAAACAGCCTAATAAAGTCTGGTGACAGCCTAGTAAAAGCAGGAATTTGTCAGGGTCAAAAAGTAAACCACTTAACAAACCATTCTATTAAATGGAACTGATGAAGTTCAAGTGAAACTATTTTCTTAAGTATAGTTGTATACTGATAGTTCATGGTGACTTTGTCATGTTTTGTTTGTTAAAATAAAAATAAAACCTTTTAACTAAGAATGAGGTTCCACAGGCTGCTGGGCTGATAAACCCTCACAGGTCTTTCAGGGATATTCAAATAATGAACTAACCTCTAAGCTGAAATTGGCTTCTTGTTTTTCTATCTCCCAAGTTTTCCTCCAATTAGCTTGCCTGGACCTTCCCACCATTGTCTGTAACTGCCTTTATATAATTGACCTGAATGTAATGTATTAGAACAAGAACACTCATCCCTCTACCTGTTTAACAGAATAAACTTCTTGAAACTTCAGCAAGGTGTGCTTATTCCTCCGACAGGGAGGGAATCAGAGAGAGTCTCTTAAATCTGTTGGCTATAATGATTTTATCTGGACTATTCCTTTGTATTCTGTTTCACACAGAAACAATTAGTGCAATCCAGTCAGTGTTATGGGTGAACTACTGGCCACAACACTTAATCTTCCCTTTTTAACTAAAACAACTAGATATATTATTTGAGCAACTACATTAACACACGAATGAGAGATAACTACATGACTTAGCATAAGCCATGATCTCTTTTGTTGTAGAAATGAACCATGATTCAGTATCGATACCCAAATTCATACTCACAATGAGTACTTAGAAAGAAAACAAACACATTTAGGATAATCTATCTAAACGTCTAGAAAGCATGCAATAAACTTGATGTTTAGCCTAACTACAGACTCTAAACCCTAGATATAGATGTGTGTGTCATTTTAATTTAGATATGGTGGAAGCTTGATTGATTGAGGCATAAAATGTTGAGCTTTTTTCATTAAGCCCTACCAAGCAAAAGCTTTCCTTCCTTTCTGGACCTATAGGAAACCATGTTAGGAACGTCACTGCAAGCCAAGCATGATAACCCCCCCCCCCCGCAAAATCCATGCTAAACCCATCCTGTCAATTTGATGACTTAACATTTGATTATTTTATATGATCTTTTGCAGTGCGATGACATGCTATTAGAAAATGTGATATATATGCATACATTGCAATTTTGACATATGAAACTCTGATACTGATATTTGATACTATAGTAATAATAAAACAACAGGGGCAGATGGAAGGGAGAGCTTAATCATTACTATTATCAACAAAAACGTGTCAGAATATTTTAAAATTGCAACTCAGAGCTGATAAGCCAGTAAAGCTCATCAACATCAACTGCTCATGACTAGAAGTACTGCATGCAGACTAACCTTAATGTTATCTGATATTGGGTGACTTCCATATCTATAAGCAGTGAATTAAATAATATAGACATACACAGCTGTATTGTCCTTCAAATCCCCAACTGATCATAACTCAAGCAAAAAACTGAACAAACAATAAAAGTTATCAATGCACTAAACATGATATATTTCAAATACCTCATCATTTTACAGAGACATGAGCCATCAAGCAAGAAAACGCACACATATTACTTCTTTACAAATACTATATATGTTAGAATTCTGAAATATATAACTACTAAACAAGCCAACAAAAGGAACCTGTTAAAAAAGCCCTATTCACAGTAACTTAAACTGTTGTATTACTAAATAATATCTTATTAGATTTCCTAAATTAATATCACATCAAAACATATTTTTACAGAAGCTGTGTTGCATCAAATAATGCCTGAAATCAGACCATAGTAGAACTGGTCTAGCCTCAAAAATACTAAAAATCGCAAAAATGAGAATACTAATAAAACAGACAGGCAGAAACAAAATAATTATAAACTGCCAGTCTAGAACACCAAGGAAACATACTACACATCAGTTTAAAATTAAAACAAGAAAAAGTCTTAATTACTTGACAGATTCGATAAAGGTGTTTAGAAAGAAAAGAATATCATCAGTGTTACAAAATCTTTCTTAACAAAACCCAGACGGAACTTTATATTAATGTCAATTATTTCTTTTTAGGCATTGTTGAAGCTCTTTCCTGAAATAATGCAATACCAAAATAAGGCCAGTGCACACAAAAGGATAGTGTTCCACTTTTTTAATTTCAAAACGGTAACCTCAAACTAATGTGAAGGCTAAAATGGCCTGAGAAAGCTTCATACCTCATAACTGTCTTCCATAGGTAGGTACTAGGCTATCGGCCCTAGGGCCTATACAAGCCTAGCCAAAAAAATGTACCCTGGCTTTCGCCACCCAAGAAAATTATTTTCCTGTGCCCCTGTCGAGCAGAGCCACAGAAGTGATCCCCGGGGTGAATTTCCCATTTCCCATCCAATCATTTTCCCATTTCCCATCCAATCATTGAAGTCCCTGAATGTTCTAATATGTTTGCCCCGGACCGCATAGATTTTTTTTCTGATTTTCTGATAAATCATTGACAATTACAATTAACCATTAATTAATAAATTTAATAACAGTTTCACAATTATTGTTCTAAACATGCATGCTTGTCAAAACATTTTATTCTATTAACTTTTTAAGTGAATTAGAGTAATATTTAAGAATTGTTCCTCCTATAAGGGCTTATACCCCCCAAGGTATTTTTGGCTTTGTTTAGAACTCTTGATGAGAAATTGTACATGACGTGGAAAGCATTTCACGTGGAACTCTATATACAGAAAAAACTGGTAGCATGATATGTTGTCAGTCATTAACATTAATAATTAGGAAGAGTTTATGAAAAGCTGAAAAACTTACTTACAGTTACTTACAGGTAACTGCTATCATATCAGCATACTTAGCATAGTGGCAAAGGTGCTAGAATGCTAAAATGTTAAAATTTTCTGGTAAGTGCAGAGAATGGTCCCTAGGTAATGTCTAGGTACTTGAACATAGTGACATTTTATAGATATAACTTCTTCATTGCAGAGATCTACCAAGTTTCAGTGTGCTCTTCATAACATAACTGAGGTACTTATCAGCATGGAAATGGTTTATAGTTTTCTTTATATCTGCAAATATTTTTAAACAAGTTATCAAATGTGTATGCTAAGGGGTCAGGCTTTGGCTAGTTATGGATACCTAGGGGGTAGACACTGACTCTGGCCATGAGTAGCACATCTGCATAAACAAGTAGCAAGGTGACAAAAGAGAAGGGAAAGAAGCTGGATTCTGGTATGCAGAAACAACATCATCAGAGATATAAATGCACTTTGTGTACTCTGTCTAATATGCTGCCATTTAATACAATTTACGATTCATAGACATAGACCATGGGAATGAAAGCTGATATACAAAACATTCCTTTCATTAGCATAAAACACAATGTCAGCTGTGCCCTCCTAATGCTACAGGCATTACTGATTGTTATGTTAAAAGTACAGCTTTAACTGATATTTCGTCATTTAAAACAAATTATCTTTTGCAGTTCAAACTGCCCTCTGCTTTCCATTAAAGTAATGCATTAGATAGATCACCTCTCCTTAATTTTTACATATATTCAGCAGTGACGGGAACTTAAAAAAAATCCAAAAAAAGGAGATCCCAACAGTTAAAGAACTTCAGGCAAAACAAGCAAATGTCTGCTCTTTGCTTAAATAATGATATCATAATCAAGCCTGCAGATAAGAGAGGCATGATTGTGTTGATGAATAAGTCTCAGTATAATTAGTGGATGCATCAGTTTTGTTTGATTGATCAACCTTGTTAAAGGTGATAAGTTTGTTTTGGATATCATAATGAAAGTTAAGAGCTTTTAGTATGATTTATTGCTGAATGCTTTGCTAACACCTGAGACTTATAATTATTTATATCTATCCAATCCTGTGGTGCCCTTTATATATGGATTGTCTGTGATCCATAAATGTTTGTTAATACCACCAATGAGACTGATTGTCTCAGGTAAAAAATGGGCCACTGTAGCTGTTTCTAAATATGTAGATTACTAGCTTTCCCCTTTACTCAACTCTTGCAATAGTTATATCAAGGATACCCATGACTTTCTTCAAGCCCTTAATGATTGGTCAACAACTCTTGTATGTGGAGGGGTGTAATTAGTGAACCTGGACATTAAGTCCCTGTTCACGGTTATACCTAATGAGTATGGTATTGAATCTATATGGGAATTTTTAACTGTGCATAAACTTTTTGATACGTCAAAAGTGGAGCTTCTTTGTGCTATGTTAGACTGTATTTTAAGCAGTATTGTCTTTACATTTAATGATGAATATTACCATCAGCGCTTATGAGTAACAATGGGTACACCAGCTGTGAACACCTATGCAAATTTAGTATTGGCTAGGTGGGAGGAGAAATATATTTTTCTTGAGGGAGACAACAATTATAGGAATGAACATCTCCTGTTTTTTTAAACGATTTGTGGATGATATCTTCCTCTTGTGGAAAGACATAGAAGGAGAGTTAGCAGTTTTTGTAAAGTTTCTTCACTCCACCACAAATTTTCTAGAATTTGATGTAAAATATTCCTATGTGGAGATTAATTTTCTGGATATAGTAATATCTAGGTACGATGCTTCTTTTGACTCTGTAATACATAGGAAAAGTGTACAAGCAGTTAGATACATACAGTCCCAGAGTATGCACCCTCAGTATATTTTTAAAGGTGTGGTGAAAGGGCAGTTTATGAGAGCTAGTAGGCTTAGCACTAAGGATGGTAAGTTTAACATGGAAATGGAGGGAATGGCAAAAGACTTATTGGATAGAGGCTATAATACTGTTATGGTTGACTGAACTAAATATCTAGTTACTAGACTAAGAATGGATGTTGCTAAACCTTATTTGTCAGCTAATAGTGGTAACTGCCCAGCCCAAGAAAGAATGAACATGAAGTTTGGTAAGGTTAATTATCTAATGGCATTTACTAAACACACTAGGTCTTTACAACAGATTATTAAGAGAAATTGGACTAATTTAGTGTCCAATCAAGAAGTTAGTGAGATAGTGGGGAGTACACCACGTTTTGTATTTAAGAGAGGAAAGAACTTGAAGCAGTACCTGTGCTATAAAGATTTAAATAAAAACAATATAATGAAGAGGCCTCTGATGAAATCAGGCACTAAACCATGCCATAATTGTACACATTGTAAGGATATTAATATGGATCTATATTTTGTACATCCCCTTAGTCAAGAGAGGTTTGAATTTAGGGCTACAGGTACCTGTATTACAAAAAAATGTGGTTTATTTCACGAATTGTATAGCCTGCCAGTGTTTTTACATCAGCAAGACAAATAAAAAGTTGAAGGAAAGAATAAGTTCCCATCTTTTAGACATTCATAGGAATGTCCATACTAATGCTTTAGTGAAGCATGTGGCTAGTTTAGGTTTTGAGCATAAGTTTCAGTTTAGGATTTTGCAAATGTTAGCTGCAAATAAAAATGGGGGAGATCTAGTCAACAAAACTGAATTAGCTGAATACAGATGGATATGTTTTTTAGAGCAGATCATGCACCAGGTTTAAATGGCATTGTCAGTATTAAACTTGTTTTAAAAGATAAACATGATTTGGTATAATTTAAGAGTGAACATCACTATATGTCTAGGGATTTGCTGGCATGTATGATGGGGCACTTTAAAGCATTAATTGCCATTGAGGGTGTTTTTTAATGACTGGCTGTGTTCGGTGTATATAAGAAGTGTATTCATCTAGTTTTTATGAAACACTGAGGAAGAGTATTAACTCGAAAGCTTTGTTTTATTTCATTTTATTTATTGTTTTATTAAAGTGCGCTTTCTTGAGAATGGTGGACTTCTGGCTCTTTTTGTTCTACAAACTTAAAAAAATCAGGATTACACTCTAAAATATGTTCAACAAGACCATTTCAAGTTTTTTCTTTTTTTATTATTATATATGTGTTCAAGATTATGTTTATGTGTACTTCTGCTGATCTTCCCAACATTAGTTTTTCTGCATCCATATATTGATGCATATGCCACAACTGTGGATTTATGATCATCTCTGAGTTCTAAAAAGTGAACCCACCACTAACAAAGTTTCTTATTTAAACTCAAAAAGCACACATCTATCAGAACTGGGACCAACATAACATAAAAGCATTTTTTGCAGATGGGCAAGGGCTGCTATATCCCAAAGTTGAGATGCTTTCACCCTGCGCCCTCTTATTTGTATTTACCAAATCCATGGCCTCACAATATTCAGGAAATGATAAATCACAAGACATGTGCTCTTACACAACTGCAATCTCCCTAAAATACAGAAGCTGCACTTTAGTAAACCTGCTTTAAGATCAAGAAGCAATCTCTTAGTCAATTAGACTCAATTGAATATATATATCCCATGGCTTTGCAGTCTACATAACCATTAAAATATTTTAGTAAATGAACATTGAAATAATTCATACTATTTATATATTGTCAAATGATGCTGTTATAGAACTTCAACATTCATCTGCTTACAACTCATATCACCACATTGTTGTTATAGAAGATAATTATTTTAAGATATTACCTTATTATTATATACGTAAAAGATAACTATGGGCTACTTACTAGTTTTGTGATTACTTGAAAGCAGGTCTCAGTTCTTTTTTTATGTTTTCAGGCAGTAGTGTATTGATTTGTAAAACTATTTTCACATTATTTTCCCCTTTTTGCTTTAATGACTAGCATAAGATTCTCAAATCATTCCACAGAGAAGGACAAATTTCCCCGATATAATCCAGTTGCCCATCCAACAGCCCTCTGTGCGTGAGTCTTTCCCTTTTCCTTTGTCTTCCCATTACTTATCTTTTAATGATACTTGTGGTTTTCTGCACCACTCATAAAAACAGGCTATGCAGAATAAAAGTCTTCTGGCTTCTCCTGTTAGGGGTCCCCGCAGCAAATCTATACTAAAAATAAACTGCCATGGAGGAATTTTAATATAATAAGGCTCTATAATAATAGAAAAAGACTCATGCTGCAGAAAATTAAATTTAATTTTTGCAATGTCAGCAACCCTCTTGCTAAATATAACAAGGAATTCCGGAGACTGTTCAAATTAGCTAAAGCCAGATATGAGATAAAAATAGCCACTCAGGAGAAGGATAACCACAAAGTATACTTTAACTATGTATTAATCTCAGAAACAACAAACAGCAGTTCTCAGAGCAAACAGTATCACTTAGTCATAGTCTGAGGACATAGCCAATCTACTAGGGGCAAATTTAGTTCAAAATACTGCAGATCAGATACGTGCATCTAAACCCCCCTCAAATGTCCCATGAACAAGTGCATAAGATGCTATCCAAGGCCAAGAACACTACTCCTGTGGGACCAGTTAACATACTGGGCTGCCTACTGGTCAGCCTGAAACATGACTTGTCAGATCCACTACAGAGATTATTCAACATCAGCCTCCATACAGACTCCATGCCAGATGAATGGAGGGTAGCTGCAGCAGCAGTCATGGCCTCGCACAAAACGGAGGTGTCAACAGACCAGGTAATTATAAACACGAGTCTGGCTAACCTTATCTGTAAGGCTATGGAAAGGATCATTATGGACTCAATAAATATAGGCATAGGCAATCTATAAACTTTCATCCAAACCAGTTCAAATTCTTCAAAGGCAGACCCTGCCTACGTAACCTAGCTGACTTCTTCCAGAAGGTTACTGAAGCAGTAGATAAGGGCAAATCAATAGACACCACATATCAAGACTTCACAAAGGCATTCAATACTATCCCATGCCCAGGTATCATATAACTCTCCCAGTTAAATGTAAACCCCTATGTAAATCACTGGTTAGCAAACTGGTTCACAAGGAAATTAGGATGGGTAGCTCTATTTCCTTCAAAAGAAGTGCCATAAGCAGTGCACTCCTGGGTTCAATCCTTGGTCTGCTTCTCTTTGGCATTTGCTTATTTGAGGTCAAAACAAACTTTAAGGGTTTATACCTAACTAAGTTTGCAAACAACTGTAAACTTTGTGACATCATAAACTCCCCAGAGGGCACCACATTTCTCTAAAAAGGCCATTTTTAAACAAATAGCTGCATGATAAAACTATGCACTAAAAGTTCCCTTGCAACTATCACATTGACAACACAGCTCTGAAAGTTGATCCCATAGTCACGTATCTGGAAACCTAGATCAGCTATGAACTGTCCACCGGTCACCATGCATCCACTACTGTAAGAAAGTCCTTTTTCATTGCACAGCTTATATATAAAGGTATGGTGTCCAGTTCCAGTGATACAATCATTTCACTATAGTGGTTATCATCAGGTCAATAATTAAATATAATGTCACATTCAGAGTGTAGCGTACCTGTCCAAACACTTGCCACAACTGAATTGACCACAATACTTTCTAACTAAAAATATCAAGGGCTGAAATCATAAAATGTATGCAGACTGTCTCAAAGCCTTGTCCCTCCTCTCAGTATCATAACAAGCTACTAAGAAGTGACCTCCACCTCACATATAGAGCCTTAATAGAATAGACCCTATCCTGTCAGACCTATTACATGTCCATAATTCCAGTGGTAGCATGAACACCTGCTCAAAGGATCTCAATCTCTTTTGCAAGATAAATACAGCATGTTGGAGGGACAGGTATGTATCACAGAGAATACCTATTCTATGGAACTGTCTTCCGCTCATAACACAAAGTACTTCTCCTGCTGTTTTCAAATATAATTTAGAGAAATGGATGAGAAACCATAAATTCCCCCACCCTAGTTTATCGCTTATTTCTAGCATGGAAAGGGACAACAAGTAAATGTCCCAACATGACCTTGTTCTGACCACCTCTGGGTTATTTGTAAGCAAAACATAAGGGCTAAAAACTGCCAAGGAATGTAAAGTTAGGCATCTTAAGATCCTCACAGAATAATAGCCTAATAAGTACCTATGAAGCTATCAACCCACTAAATGATTTCTTTTTTAATGCCTCCATATATTTGGAGTTTCTAATACCACAACAGGAATAGACCCTATTCCTCATCCAGAGTGTGATTTAAATTGCTTAAGTCTTTGATGTTTGCTAACAGTGCTCTTCCCAGCACCCACAATATGCCCAGAACTGCCTCCTTCAGCAGTTCATATGGGGCTAATGCATTGTATGCATATCTAAGTAAGATTTAAAAGTCTTTTTTAATTAGTTCTGTTATTCCTACTACTATTGAAACTATCCGAGTATCTTGCTTCCACATTGTTCTCATTTCTGCTTGCAGTATTGCTGCTCTATGACTTTGTGTCTCTTCTTATCATGAAGCAAATTATTTCCACTTACATTCTTCCAATATAAGTTGCTTTCTGAAAACATACTTCTATGAAGCATACAAAAACAAGCAAAAATATTTACTGTATCCCTGGAAACTTTACGATGTACTCATAAAGGAGGCATAACACCTAACTAATTTAAAAATTACCCAGTACTTCTGACTTTCAACTCCAAATAAAAACACCATCCACGATATACCTGCCAAAGAATTCAACGTTTTTAAAATGGTAGGAATCCAGACTTCCATTTTTCTCTACAAGCTTTCCTATTGAGATTTCACCCACACTGTTTGGGCTTCATGTTATGCACTGAAGACCAACAGATGTCAGTTTGTTTTCATATTACCAATACTTACAAATTCCCAAAAGCATTGGAGACAAGCATTTTGTTTTTAGACTTTAAGTATTAAATGAGTGTATGTGACTAAATTTACAGTCCGTACAACCTTTATCTTACCGTTGTTATTTTTCTTTCCATTTTAATAGCATTAGGTATTTGGTTGCTGTTCTCAATGGACTGATACGTTTTGTGAAGCTTCCATGCTATTTTAGAATAACAAATTATGATTGTCAGTGCAGGGATGATGGTGCACAGAATAAACATGCTTATGATAAATGATGCTCCATTATTAGAGCTACTGAATTCATTCCATGCTATTGTACAAGACAGTCCAAAAGGTTCTGGTCCATACTTCCCCCATCCCATCAAAGGCAGAGTTGCCCAAAGCAGTGCGTAAAGCCAAACCATTATAATTATCGCAGTGATTTTCTTCTTGTCAAACTTGTTTCCTAAAACAAAAGAAGAAAAAGAAAGGTCAGTAATTTGTTACATAAAATGGGTGCCTGTCTATATATCAAGCATAAGAATATTAAGATAAATCATTTGCTACAATTTTGCATTTCCAAATTGTTGACCGTGTATCTGAGTCACCTGGAAGATACTAGAACATAGCCACACGCTTCAGGTTTCACATAACATGACCTTTCCCATTTTTATTGCTCAACCTGTTTTGCTGTCATTGGTTGGGATCTTCTGCAATCTTTTATTGAAATGTTTGGCTCAGCATTCTACAAACAACTATCAATGCAGAAAAAGTGTGCTATATCAATCTGTTAGTGAAAAACTAATTAGAATCTGAAAATGCTCCTTTAGTAATAAATAAAATGCTTGAAAAAATATTTGTTAGAGTGAGTTTGGAAAATATGATAAGTTTATTTCTATGTTCAATTTAATTTCTTTATGTGAACAGTAATATTTATATATTATGACTTTGCTTGGACTATAACGTCTTTTTCACTGGAATTACCACCTGCATTATTATGCACTAGTGCATCTCCATGAAATAACCCATGCTGAACTACAGAATAGCTTGTTATGTGAAGTATTTACCTATCCGAGTAGAAACAGCTGCTACTCCCAAAGTAGCACAATAGTACAGACTTTAGATCTGCTGACCCACACAGACTGGCTCATGCACTCAGTTCCCTTTGTCTATGTGACTGCCTGAAACAAGAATTAGAAATAATATAAATTGTTGATAGGTGTGTGTGTGTGTGTGTGTGTGTGTGTGTGTGTGTGTGTGTGTGTGTGTGTGTGTGTGTGTGTGTGTGTGTGTGTGTGTGTGTGTGTGTGTGTGTGTGTGTGTGTGTGTGTGTGTGTGTAGAAAAGATAGATACTTGCATGGTTCCCAGAATCTACATTCATACAGAATGAATTATTGTATTCTCTATGAAAGGCCAGATTTCCAGTTCTTAAAACATTGAAATGATAGACAGAACCAAAGAATATAGCCATAAATATTCTTATGAAACATGCGCTTGCAGTTTTCACTCTCAGTTGCCAAAAGCATATATTATCCTTAAGAATTCCAATATTTTTAGACTGACCGGGCTGCATCAGTAACTCTGTACAATATATGCCAAATCTGTAAGCGTGACTTGAATATATTTTTTCTCTGAGTTATGAGCATCTCCAACAATTATCCTTTTCTGTTTGTTCCCTCATTTAAGTTATAGAAGGAAGACTTGCCAGATATGGATTACCTTACACTGCTTGAAGGCTATAATAGGAGCTTTTAATAGTTTCCTCAATGAAGATAATGCTTTAGCTCATTAATAATCAGTCAGCTGTTTACCCTGATCTTCACAGCAAGTGTTGTTCCATCGGTATATTTATTTATTAACTCAAAACAGTGTAAGAAACTTCTCTGTGTGGAAGATTTTCAGTCCATATATTTCTAGTTAATCACTGTATATTAATCAGATCAGACAATAGTAGTAGAAGTAGCGAACGTAAACTTGTCTTAAGTCAAAACAAAACAAAAAGTAATAATAGAAAATATATAATTGTACAGCATTACTAAGTATTCGAAAGTAATCCAAGCAAGGCAGGCAGTCTGTTTCCAGTCGAAAATCCTTTATTAAGTACACAGACAAGCGATCCAAGTAAAACAAAAATAGAGTAATAATTTCCTCACAAGCTTTCTAAATATATATATACTTTTTATCAGGCATGGGAGTGGTTTATTGTGCTGTAAAACAAAGTGTTATTGGTACACATGTTAAATTAACATCCCTTCCCCCATCAGTGTGACATTCAAGCTGGTCCTGCCCTACTTAGTAGCTGTCATAACAATATATAACCCTTATGTACTTTAAATAAAATGTATAATGATGTGGTACCTCTTATTTAACCAAATTATTAAGTAGATTATTACGTCTGTGATTTTATCCAAGACAATATACTACATGGCTGGAAATATATCGACCTTAGTTCATACCATCATGCACCCACTTCAAAACTTTACTAAAACGCACTTAAAAACATGCTGGCTATGCCCTTGCAACTCCCACTCTAGTATCACCCACCCCATCCAACCAGTACCTTTCTTTCCACTCCACTAACTACCTTGATTATAGCAAGCTCAGATGTTCATAAGCCTAGTACTTATTATACAACCGGAACTTCTTATTGTAACATTTGTTAATGTCTATTATGTACTTCACAGATAAAGATTCTAGTTGTCTACTGATGTACTATGTTCTTCAACTGTAAATATGTTGTAAGTAATTGCTATGTTAAATTGTTAATCGCTATGTAATCCAATGTAACTACTGTCTGTTTATTTTAATTGTGGTGCTTTTCTCCCCGGGCCTTCGCTGAAAATGGACCTACGTCCAGTCGGACACTCCCGGTCAACAAATGTAAATAAATAAATAAATAATTTGGCAATCAAAAATTATATATAAATATATATATATATATATATATATATATATATATATATATTTTGCATGTAAAAATCAGTTCAGCTTTGCGAGACTGTAAATAAACTCAAGCGTAGGATTTCATGTCATCTGTCAGAAATCCACTCTGGATGTAAAAATAATGCACTAGCCAAACACCTTTCTCTTCATAAAAGGCACACAGGTTTTAAGTTCCAGATCCTGGATTGCATAGACATGGGTGATCTTGAAGGAGACATCCCGAATATTCTGGAGAAACATGAACTCATGTGGCAATTAAAGCTGAACTCTTTTAGGAAGCCTAGACTAAACTACTACTGTTCAAATAAAAGTGCACTGGAACTTGAAAAATTGCCACATTGTTTACATGACTAATTGTATTTTATTTTATTTTATTCTACAAATTGGTTTTAAATACCATTTTAAATCAGTTGAAATTTAAGTGTATATTTTGTTTCCATCATCATACATACATTTTTTTCTTATTTTTATTTTTTTCTGGTTCTTTTTTCCACTTTATTCAAAATGATGTGTAATAACAATACTAACTAATTATACAATTATATAGGTTTTTAGGGTTCTTGTACACAGACCTGAAGAAGTCGAGAAGGACAAAAGCGATCTTTGTTAACAATAGGTTATGAAAATAGAAATTGATTTTTACATGCAAAATGTATATGTATATATTTATATATATATTTTGATTGTCAAATGAACTAAGGTTGATATATTTTCAGCCATGTAGTATATTGTCTTGGATAAAATCACAGATGTAATAATCTACTTAATAATTTGGTTAAATAAGAGGTACCACATCATTATAAATTTTATTTAAAGTACATAAGGGTTATATATTATTATGACAGCTACTAAGTAGGTCAGAACCAGCTCGAATGTCACACTGATGGGGTAAGGGATGTGAATTTAACATGTGTACCAATAACACTTTGTTTTACAGCACAATAAACCACTTCCAAGTATATATATATATATATATATATATATATATATATATATATATATATATATGTATATATATATATATTTAGAAAGCTGTTTTTGTTTTACTTGGATCGCTTGTCTGTGTACTTAATAAAGGATTTTCGACTGGAAACAGACTGCCTGCCTTGCTTGGATTACTTTTGAATACTTAGTAATGCTGTACAATTATATATTTTCTATTATTACTTTTTATTTTGTTTTGACTTAAGACGAGTTTACATTCGCTACTTCTACTACTATTGTCTGATCTGATTAATATACAGTGATTAACTAGAAATATATGGACTGAAAATCTTCCACACAGAGAAGTTTCTTACACTGTTTTGTTTTTGGACCCACTACACTTTATTGGGTTGTTTTGAGACTTCAGGGATACCATGGAGATTACTTGTTTTTTATTTATTAACTCCTGATAAAGGCTAAACAACATAAGGACCAGGCATCCCCAGGTACTGATAAAGGATCTTAAAGAAAATCAAAGGGTAAGGGTGTATAAAGCCCTAAGTGGTAAATATTGCCAGAGAGAAACCTATACCTGGTGGCTGTTCTACAAGCATACGTGGAAAGTACAGAATGCCGTACCATGACAAAAGGCAAACTCTTTCTCTATGCTGCCATTGCCATAGAATGAATTGTGTATGCCTTTCCTAAGCAAAATAATCCCATATCCTATTCTTGATTTAAAAAAAAATCTGTGATGCTGGGTCCAGAAAACAAACTTCTGCTAGACCTTCTTTTTTATACCTCCAACATCCCATACACTATTTGGGGGCTTAGTCTAGGGGTTGCTTTCAGAGACTAGACAACTTCTATCTCAGTACTCCATCCTACAGGAGAGGTAAGATAGACACAGAAAAGCTAGTGCATAGACATGGAAATCAAACAGGCTAAGCCCTCTGTTTTTTGGGTTTTCTTTGTAACAAATATACATCTTTGTACTTTGCACATTAAAACCATGGTAGATAGAAGTCCCAATATCCATCCACATTGGCTTTCATGACAAAGCACAAAGATGTATATCTGCTACAAAAAAAAATAGAGGACTGGGCCTACTTGATAACCTATTCATCTGAAGAAGATATCTTGTTTAAAAATTAATTTAGACAGAAAAGACATCTTTAGTAACATCTACTAAAAATTACAAGGAAATTTCTTTCCATCTCTTAAAGGTCTGTCTCACAGAAGCAAACACTGGTTTAACATTAATATAAAATATATGGGGTCGCTTACATCAACAAGACAAACAGCATCAGAACTACAAGAGCCAAAGACCTAAATTTTGCTTGTGACATAAACAGGATACTTTGGAGAGACAGATATGAATCTCAGAAAATCCCCATTCTCTGGAATTGGCTTCCCATCCATGTAAAGCAAAGTCCTACCCCAACTTGGACCAATGGATGGGAAAATGGGAATTCACATCTGGCCTGATGCCTATGTCTCAGATGGACAGAGGCAGCCAGTAAATTATGTCATAACCAAAGATCACTCCCTATACAAATGTCTAAAATATAAATCTTGTGGGTTACATTTGGGCTGCATGGTTAGGCTTATAAAGGTCATATTGGTTGTTGGCCTAGTATACACCTATGAATCTATGAATAAAGTCCAGATGTATAACCATGTGGGTTTTGGAAAGGTTAATGCTCAATGTGTTAGAAAATGAGGATGATTATGTGAAAACAACACTGACTTCTTAAATTGCAAAATCATATATGAATGTTTGTAAAATTTTTTCAAAAACAGCCAGTACATCTGGCAGGAGTCATAAGACATTAGTATCCGAATACCAGCTTGATGCAAAATATTCACATAATATAATCTGTATTCCTCAATGTCTAAAATGTTTGTATAAGTGAGTCTATTGATTCTATAGTCAAGACAACATGGTGATAACAGGCATAATAGATTATCTTGTCTGATGTGAAGTCTCAAAGGAAAAGAGGAAATTAAGGGTCATTAATAACAATCTGGGTCACTCGGTCATTATAAACCAATTAACAGCTGGCTGGAAATGAATCACAGATGCCAAATGCTCAATGACTGTATGGCATCTGAGAAAAAGTTTTATTCTACACAGTAAAGAGAATTCTGTGGGTTAAGAAAAATACCAACATTGGGGAATGGATTATTGATTCTAGTTAATTAAGTAATATTGACCCATAACCCAAATGAAGTCAAGTTCTCCTTGCATTCCTTTTATAAAACCTTGTTGAGATACATGGATTAGACTAGACAACACAGATTTCAATCTCTTATTAAGGATCTTAGCATAATTAGTCAATGGTTATTCCTACCTCTTAGCAATGATTTTAGCATAAATGTTATTTTTAATTGCAGTAGAGAAACTGTTCTGTAACTAGGTGGTAGCTAAAAAGCCTGATTCTCCTCTGGAAGTAAAATACCTCTTCCATGGAAGATGACTGATCCTCATCAAATGCTGAAATAACAAATGTAAAGATTAGTAGGTGATGTCAGTCAAAGCAAGGAAAATAATTTCAACAGAGTATGTATTTTAACATACTCTCCATACGTACAGTATATTAAAGAAATATTATTTAGACATTGGGATGTTATTTCATCTAATAACCTGGGATTGACATTAGGCAAACAACCAGTTATTGTGTATAAGGTGGCACCTAATTTAAAAAGGATGTTAGAACATACTGATAAGAAGAGGGGCAACTTTATCAAATGTACTAAAGCTAGTAATAAGTGTGGGTCTTGTCACCAATGTTCACATATTAATACCGTTGATAAGTTCAGTTTAAGTGATATTAATCATACGGAGATCAGATGTTTAGGTGGAAACTGTAATAGTAAACAAATCATATACAATGCCAAATGTATCATATGTACCGCATTCTATATAGGGAAGACGGAAAGGATGTTAAAGAAACGTATTTATGAACATCTTTATAAAATACATAGGAAGGATAAAACTAATGCCCTATATAGACATATTGTAGATAAAGGGGACCAACATAGTTTTTTGTTTAGTATTATAGATCAGGTCAACCAAGCTACGTATGTAGGAAATTGGAAAGTACAATTGGCACTAAAGGAGAGTATATGGCAGATTAGAACAGATGCCACCAGATATCCTGGCCTCAATGACTATATCAGCATCAAACCGTTTCTCGAAGTAGATTGATAGTGTGCCTTTCTATGTTAGGTTGATTTTGCTCACAATATATTAATTATATGCTTATCTATTCATGTATATATCTGTACAGCTTTATTATCGAATTTTTAAATGTATTTATTATTAATGTATTAATTTCGGCAGTTTTTAAATTAGTAGTTTATATATATATGATATTTATTAGTAGGTTGCATTATATATATAGTAGGCAGTATTTTCTTGATATTTTTACACAGTATTTTTATACAGCAATAATTATGAATTTTTTGTTATTTATTAATGTCAGTAATGTGATTTAATTAGTATTTATATTAAGTATATTCAGCGATTAGCGTAAGGTGTTTATTGTGATTTTTGTGCTGTCACTTTAAAAGTTTTGGCGCAATTTTTGAACTTAACAAGTAACAGTTACTATATATACTCTGTTTTTAAATGGATACATTGTTCTGATGAAGACTGAGTTTGTTCAGTTGAAAGCGCTTAACCCTGTGGTCTGCATTTCGTTATTTGTCTTACTAGTGGAATAAAATACATCACTCGTACGAGCTGCGTCCTTTCTACTTCCAGTATATCCTTTTTTCTGGTTATATCAGGGTTGATGTAAAATAGAAAAAAAAGATACACAACAACTTTGTGTCACTTATTTAAAATTTGGTCTCAGTCAATTTGTATATATTGTAAATAGTTTATTTTTGATTTGTTTGAATTCTGTATTGCTATATTTAAATAGTATAAGATATTTATAATTTTAATATTTTCTGTTACTTTTTATTAATAAAAATAATAAATTATTTTGAAAAAAAACTAACATATACTGCATGTTATTTAAACTTTGATGTTCCTCAATTTGTTTCTTCTCGAATGAACACTGCACACAAAATCAATCATTTGTCATTCTTACTAAATTTGATAAATTGAAAACTAAGCTTCTGGTTAAAATATGAATTGTTGGAAAATAATCATCTGCAAACCATTTCAAGGAATATATTTCATTAATACCTGAGACTTAATATGTGGCTAATCAAGTCAGCTACTATAACATAGCCATCAGAATTATATGGTTATGCAAGATGCAACAATTTGGGGGAGGTAACTAAGTTCTCGTTTTTTGGCAAAATCCTTTACATTGGGTTTCTCTAGTATTATATTAGGTACACATGGCTAGGATTATAAAGACCTTCGGGTCAATAGCCCAGTAACCACCTATTAACCTATTCAAAATCCCCACCATATGTGTGTCATCTGTCTCCAATATATGATATTTAAAGCCATGACTAGCATTGTTCTTCTTTAGTAAAACTATGTTATGTGCATTCCATCAATGTTTCTTTTGTGCATTTGTATGTGTTATTTTTACAATATACTTTAGTATATAACAGTACATCAGTATGACCGTAGTATTTATCAGTCATAGAAAGCAGAGACATCAGAATTATATGATTATGCAAGATGCAGCAATTTGGGGGAACAGTGTAGTTATGTAGAAGTCTGCTTGTGTATTATCTGTTGCAAGAACCCACCTTCTATCTGCACTCATTTATGCCTCCCCTGTACTTATTAACCACAAAAAAACAGACCTTGATAAACTCAAAGTATGCTATAACAAGACTGCTAAGTCTGCCACAGATTCATCACATAGGTCACACCAGCCTAGCCCTAAAAGAACTCTCCTGGTTAGAACTAGCTCAGATAATGACCTTTAATCATCTGGCCGTGGCTCATAAAATACTCCACCAGCCTGAAAAAATACCACCTATCCATAATATAATAGTACCTTATACCAACAACCACACACTACGCTCTGCCAACAAGTCCTTACTAAAAATAACCAGGGCTATAAATACTGCAGGAGAAATCCTTTACTCCAGTCATGTAGCTAAAATATGAAATGCTCTTCCAGACTCTATTAGATCCACAACAAACACTACTCTTAAAAAAAAATACTTAACAATCACTTAAACTCCTGGCTTTGTTCACGTAATACCCCAAATTAGCCTTCAAGATATACAACACTATCCCTTGACCCAGAGTTTTTAAACAACACATCAAACTAACCACCCATTCCACTACTTGTGGTTTCTTCTGTCACATAAAAACTACTAACACCCCACCTATAATCAATCTCTACTACTAACCACAAAAAAAATGCTTTCCCTTTAATCTTATATATAACATTAATACCTCAAAAGTATACCACTAGAATGCTGAATGTAAAACCAAGACTAGAATGGCAACATTTTTGGATACCTAATTGCTATATATGACTATTAATATATATTTTTTTAAATATTTATCTTATGGTTTAAAACTGTAATCTATCTACTCTGTACTATTGTCATTCAAACTTTGCTACCTTATCTTGTAATTTAACATTGTATACAAAAACTGTAATCATACTATTATATGTCTACATGCACTATTAATATTTGTCTGTATGTGGAGCATTTCAACCCAGGTCTCCGCTGAAAATGGGTGTCCACCCAGTCGGACATTTCCGGTAAACAAATGTAAAATAAATAAATAAAATATTTTGAAGAGCTTCTATTACTTACAATGTCATAGTAACACATTTTGAAAATATTGAATTAATTTATTTTATGTTATTTTAATTTATTTTATTTTATTTACTCTTTACTGATTGGGTTAGCCCCACCAGACTAGTGGCTTTTTTTCCAGGGGAGACCTGAGGTGCTGTTTACATTATTATGCTATTTTTAAGTCATTCTGAAGGCCTGGGTCCTAATGAAGTATTTCCTATAAAACACATACAGAAACTGAGCTCAAGTGCATGATCATCCATGAGCAAGGTACTTTTCACATACATATATTAGTTTCACTAGATGTTTGACTTTTACTAAGTTAGGAGGTGTTTATTAAGTATATAATAGCCTTTTTATGTAGTATCATTGTCTAAGAAATCACAGAGAGGACAAAACTTTCCTGAATCACAATACATTTTATTTTTCTTAGTTATCTCATCTATGGCTTTTTTTTATCTTACTGTTTCTGTAAGCAGTCCTTATTGAATGCATGCTGTTGCCAGATTTATAAATACTTATCATATGTGTGTGTGCATAAATATAAATATATAGGTATATACATATATACAGAAAGATTTGCTTTAAAGCCTAAAAGTGATCAAAGCATACTACTTTGACTCACTAATTTCCAATGAAAAAGACCATTGAAAACCATTATGTCAAAACCTCCAGAAAATAAAAATATATATTTTTCTGAGGATGGTGGCAATTCTCACTGCACCTTTACGTGGGGCTTCTGCCCTACATCCCCACTAAATTGTATATACTAATATATAAACTCCATGGTCACACCACAGACAAGAAAAGATAAAAAAGTCCCTACAGCACTCTATTGGATCACACAGACCAACACATTGCAGTAACTCAAAGCCACACATGCAGCAATGCTACAAAGATTTGTAGCTATGCAAGGTATGGTTTTAGACCACAGAGGTTCCTCACCAGGAGAATCCAGTGCCTCAAAAATCTATCATACACAGATAGGCTAAAAGCCCTATCCCTCTACTCAGTTTCATACAGACTCCTCAGAGGTGACCTCTGTCTAGTATACAAGGTGATCTCGGACCGTGCCTTGATGGAACTGCTGCATATCCGCAAGTCAAGCTTCACTCGAGTAACCCGCATGCACAGCATCAACCTGGTCTGTGACATCAATAGGACTTTTTGGCAGAACAGATTTGTCTCCCAGAGACTTCCCCATCTGTGGAATAGACTCCCTCTCCACATCAAGCAGAGTACCTCTTTACCTCTTTATAAGCGCAATCTGGATAACTGGATGGGAAACAGAAAATACATCCATGGGATTCCACCTGTGTCCATGCTGGACAGGAGCATTGGGTGATGACTTCTGTAAACATGGGCTAAACTCTTGGCTGGACTTATAAAGGCCTCAGGGCCAATAGCCTAGTAACTTCCTATGACCCTATGATCCTATATGTACAGAAAGACAGAGATTTATTTAGAGTGTGTGCATGGACAGGACATCACTTTGATATGCCTGATCTTCTCTAACATAGTCAATGGTTGCTATTGCATAACCGATCCAAGCTTACCACTGCACTATGCATATGTGTAATAATTTATCATTGCATTTTGTAGAGTGTTTGCAGGTAGTCATGTTTGGTAAGCATTGTACAGGTAAGATTTGGAGCAAGTGACCAAAAGTGTGGTATGCACCAGGCTTTGTTAGTTGTGTTATCAAAAGTGTGTTGTGTATGCATGTTGCTGTCTGGGAGCAGTCAGCAGCTGAAAGTCATGGATGAGTGATCAAACGTTTGCAGTTTATGTGTGCAGGCTGGAGTTAAAGTGTATATGTCTGACAGCTTAATGTATGTGGTAAGGTAGAATTGTCTGTATAGGAAATGGAATGCAAGCTCATTTGCTTGTGGTATGTCTGTAAAGGTTTGGCTTACAGTGTTAAATAATGGCTGGCTTGAAGTGTCATGTGCAGGTGGGAGATGTGTTATTTCAAAGTATTTGACAGAGTATATGTTAGGTATATTTGGTGCAGACTGTGTGAAAAGGTACAAGAGTTGGGTGCTATGCAAGACAGCTGTTTTTTGCAACTCTGCATCCTAAGCAACACTTCGCTTAAGGTAAGTGCAATCTCACTGTATGAGTTTTTTTCTGAAGGATGCACTTTCTGTTCAGTATTAGGTGGATTGCCCCTTGTAAGAACACTCTTTTGCATGAGTTTCTTTCTGGTTTGGTGCATGGATGTTGAGTGGTGAATGCATTACATAAATGTCATAGAATACAATGGTGATGTTTAGACAAGCCAATACGTTTGCTTAGTTGATTTTTTTAATGGAAGATTCTCAACTAGTTTAAATCTTAATTTGGAACATAATATGAATCATAGTATAGGCTTCATTATTCCAGTCCTGGTATTAAACAGTGTACACAGAGGATGCTGAGTACAGGGCATTCTTGAATGTCTTTCAGTACATCTCATTATGTTGCAATCAGCTGCCAGCATGGTAGACAGCCATTTGTGAAAATGCTGCGTACAATCAATAGGCTTATAAAGGACTTGATGCTTGGAATCAATAAGCTTATAAAGGACTTGATGCTTGGAATCAATAAGCTTATAAAGGACTTAATGCAGAATTTACTATGAACTATGTTGCTGTAGCCACTGCTTCTGGGCAAGCCAAATGTCCATGACATATATAATTAGGTGATGGTCTGTAGTTTGTCAGCAACTTGATCTTGTGTTTGACTGATGACATAACCTAACAGATGTCAGTGCTCGCATCAAGATACATCTAAATTGTCTTATACTTTTTGTTCTATTTATTGTTCTAAGGATACAGTTATGATTATCATGTCCTGCTCTGAAATTCACTTAGTCATACTCACTACTTCCCAATAGTAACTCCGAAGATCTGAATAACATCCAGCTCTAAAGATGAAGCCTCCACGAAAAATGCTTGTCTCTGTTTGGGTGCTGGTCAGTATCTCATCAAGACTTAGAATACTTGCAGATATCCTCTGCCCTATGTAATGATGTATATCTATTGAAGCATTAGGTTAAGACTTTCATTGAGCTTAAAATAGAGACTTACAACACATTATTTGTAAAGGCCCTTTTAGATGACCGGTGAATTTATTCTTCCTGGAAAAGCAATACCATGGATATAGCCTTATCCAGCAGACTTTCCTTCCCAGAAGAAAACAGAACCTACATCTTATCTCAAGTGACTTTTATATGGTTTTGTGTTATGCTAAGGACAGTCTGGCGATGATAGGTCTTACTCTTCTTCTTCGTTCATTAGTCCGCTTGTCCTCTACAGTGCAAACACCGCAAGATGTAAATATCCTATAATTTTGTTTTGACCACTGACAAAATTATATGACTGGATGCAGATATCCTACCAGGAGATGGCCACACAGTATGGAATTATGACACTTGGGCAATTTCTCCATGTGGGGTAAACAAAAGGGTCCCAAAAGGACAATTTGATCACATTAGTAGCATTCCTTTCTCAGTCTAGAATCTGGTGACCATCATATGTATTAAACACAAACTCAGAACCATTTTAGTTCAAAAGACAATTATTATGCAACAAGAGAACACAGTAAAAATTAACAACCGAACAAAACAAAAAAATATGTAACCGCCAAAACAATAATATATGCAGTACTCAGAGAACATCACGACTTCATAAAATAAATAAAAACTTTTTAATTAAGTGTTTTCGTTCCTCTCACATAAAGAACTTCTTTAGAATAAATACCATCACCATCTTCAGTCATTTAAATACATAATTAATCAATGATATTCCAAAAAAATAAACTAATCACAATTTATATATAATAAAGACAAATAAACAATCTTGTTACACAGCCTAAATAATATTAAATTCACAGTACTCATGGATCAAATAATAAAATCCCTCCAAAAAATATCTACTCGTATACATTAAATTAATTACAATTGTACTTTAATAAACTTTTGACCGATATACAGTCATTAATGCCTGTCCACCCTTAAAAATAACTGCCATTTTAATTCTAAAAATTCCAAATACATATTAAAACCTTCAATAAATTTGTTTTTGTTAACTTTCTCTAAAACTAAAAATTGGAACTTCCTAAAATTCTTACAAGTTGACACGTCTTGCCAGAGCATTCATTTTGTCCTTTCTTTTAATTGCTCCTATGCATTTCCTAATTCTCTCATTAAGTTTCCTCAAAGCCTTCCCCACATAAAAACAGTCACAGTTTGAGCAGCATCCTAGATAAAAAATTCCCTCACTCTGGCAATAATTCCTCTCCTTTGCTACCCACCCAAACATAACCAATATGTTTAAAATGAAAACTATTAACGTTTAAGATAAACATGCAATAGGACCACTTCTGACAAGTAAAAGTCCCACATTTCTTTCCTCTTCTTTCACCTATTTGATGTGTAACCTGATGTTCTAATATATGTTTTAAATTTGTTTTCTTAAAAATAAAATTTGGCATTGACCCTACTACCTTACTCAACTCTTGATTCCCCATTATAATTATCCAGTTATTATAAATAATATTTTGTATAAATGGTGCTTCAATACTAACAGGTAATGGAAATGAACAGATGTATTCATTCCTTATTAAATTATTGGAACTCTGTCATTCCTTCTTAGAAGTAAAATCTGCCTTCAAAATAGGTGAGAATCTAGTTTCTCTTAGCTTTATTACATTATCAGTTATAATTCTTAGTTTTCGAAATGGATACCCTCGCTCTATAAACAAATTAATATGAAATTCTACTTCCTGAAAAAATGTCAAATCATCACTAACAAATCTACTTCATCTTATCACTTGTCTCCTAGAAATATTAAATTTCATAAAATTTGGGTGATTACTATCAAAATGAAGAAAGTTATTTGAAAACATTTGTTTCCAATAAATATTACTATGAAAGGTCTTTTCACCTTCAAAGTCACCTCTGTGTCCAAAAATGAACATTCACTAATTTCATATCTAAGCCTTTCTATGCTGTCATTAATTCAAAGGAAAAACTCATCAAAAGACTTTTTATCACCCATCCAAATAAAAAACAAGTCATCTATATATCTTTTCTAAAAACTTACAAATTTATAGTTGGGTAATGTAATAAGAAACACATGTTCCCACCAACACATAACCAAGCTTGCAAATGCAGGGGCTATATGAGCCACCCATTGCAACACCACTAATCTGTTGAAAAACACTATTCCTGAAAAGAAAGAAGGTGTTAATCAAAATAAGTTCCAATAACATCCAATTCCTGATGACTTGCATATTTACTAAGATAGAGTCTAATAAACTCTAATCGATCTTCTTGTTTAATGGAGGTGTATAATGAACACACAACTATTGTACATAAAAACATTTCCTTACCTGTAAACAAATAGTTTTTAATGCGTTCAAAAAACTCCATGAATCCCTTAGATAAAATACACTTTCCTGTACCATAGGATTCAATACTGCATCCAAGTAAATAGAAATATTTACTGCTTTACTTCTTGGTGTAGAAACCACTGGTCTAAAGGGAGGGTTTACCATATTTTTATGTGCTTTGGGTATTCTAAATACAGTAAGTTGTGGTTGACTAACTGACAAACTGATAAAAAATTAAATAAATCTATAGTAATATACCCCAATGTAATAAATCTAAAAGGGACAAATCCACATCATGAAAGCTCTTTATTACCTGATCTTTAGACACCTTTCTATAAGTGTCTGCTAACAAAGATAACATAGCATCATTACATCTTGAAACTTCCATTATAACTACCCCATTCCCTTTGTCTGCTTTCATGAACCTATAATTTGTGCACCTCTTTAATCTATTTAACGCCAAATATTCTTCCTGATCTAAGCTGAAACAGCCTTTGTGGAAATCAATTGCTTTATTTGATCTCCTTAATAAATCATATAATTTGGCTTCACCTATTGAAGAGAAAATATTTAATGTGTTAGTCAACGGTGGATTCACCAAACTTGATTTTTATACAACTGTTTTACCAGTCCTCTCTACCTTATCAACATCATGGAAAATATACTTCAAATTTAATTTCCTTACAAATAGCTTAAAATCAAATAAGGTATCAGCAATGCTTGCTCGTCCCGTAGGAATAAATGTAAACCCTTTGGAGAGAACACTCAATTCTTTATCTCAGAAAGACATATTCATAAGGTTAAGTACTTGCCAATGGGACACTAACATCCTCCATCTTTCCTCCTTTTCTTTCCCATTACAACCTGCCCCTCCCCTAAAGGAGGTGAGCAAATTAGTCTTGTAACAGTGTTCAGAAAAGGTCACTCAGAGGTACTAATGTTAGAGAAACCAGCTGTACCATCTAAGATCTCAATATTGGCATTATTAACAAATACTTCAGTTTCACCACCACCATCATTATTAACTAAAGTAGATATAGTGTTATCAGCTGTTCGTTTTACAGTTTCAGTACAATGTCCATCCAAAAAGGAATTAAGTTTATCAAAATTTGTGGTTCCCATCCGTTTCTATCACTTGTTGAAAAAGTCTGAAATGTATTTCTCTTAATTTTGCTCTTCTTTAATAAGAAAGCCTGTCCAGTCTGAAAAACAGCAAAATTAAAACATAACTTTTGTAAATGAAAAATAAAATATTAAGGCTGGTATTCATAGTCTACGAGTTTGCATATGGGAAGTGGTTATCTGAGACTATAGCCACTAGATGGATATGTAAATAGGCTCAGCATTGGATCATTTGTGATGAGTGAGCATAAACAAAGCTCTTTTTAAAAAACATACCCATTTATGGAAAGAACATAAAGTATATAAAACTCAGCATTAAGAACATGTGAGTTAGTACATAAAAGCCTAAAGTTTTGTATTACTTCCCTTATTTTCTGGTAATGCAGATAAGTGCGGCTAAGAGCAGTCTTGCTTGGAAGGTGTAAGACAAGTGGTGGACTCTGTGATGTTTATAACAGAAATTAAAAAAAAAAAACAAGGGGCTTTATAATATTTTATATAGGATATCCTTATGTGACCACCTTGATGGTTTTATTAAAGTATAGAAAGAGAGGAGACAGGAAAGATTAAAAAAGGAGAGGCAAACAAAAAGGGGAGAACACAATGAAGACATCAATCCAAACCAGTGGGCAGAGGCCAAAAAGCAAGTCCTTTCCCTGCTCTCCATGAGGGCAATACAGCATGTTCCTGCAGAACAGAGAGGCCAAGGTTTCTACTCCAGACTCTTCCTGGTAGCCAGAAAAGAGGGCACATGTTGCCCCATCCTTGATCTATCCATTCTAAACACCTTTCTGGTGATACCAAAATTCAAAATGCTCACCCTCCAGCAGCTTCTACTAATGCTTTCCAAGGATGCTTGGTTAGCCACCCTAGACCTAAAAGAGGCCTACCTACACATCCCATTCAGGGAATCATGCAGGAACTACCCAAGTTTCAGGGCAGGATTTATGCACTTTCAGTTCTCTGCACTTCCCTTTGGCTTATCCACTGCTCCCAGAGTTTTCACAAAATGCCTGGCTCCTGCCATTGCTTTTTGCAGACAAACAAATATGCAAATTTACCCATACTTAGACGATTGCCTGATTCAGGCAGACAGTCAGGAAAAGCTGTTACAGCACCTAACTTTTGTAAAGGAACTACTGACCTCCCTGGCGTATACTATCAACAAAAATAAATCAAAACTAGTCCCCACACAAAAAATTGTTTTCCTGGGAGCAAGCCTGTACACAGCATCCCAGATGGCATTCCTTACTCCAGAAAAACAAGCCTACCTGACAGGTTACTTCTCTCAACTAGCCACCATAACCCAGTTAATCGCAAGGAAAATCCTGCAAGCTCTAAGGTTCATGCCTTCCTGCATCCTACTCATTCCACATGCCAGACTGCATATGAGGAAACTACAATGGTACCTAAAAAGCCTTTGGTGTCAACATTCTCAAGACCTGGAAACTCTCATACCAATGATACCTTGTCTAAGGAAAGATTTTCTTTGGTGGGCAGCAGCTTGCAACCACAACAAGGGACTTACCTTCTCATAACCCCACGCCACCCAGACCCTCACCACAGATGCATCAGACTATGCCTGGGGTGCACACCTGGATGGCAGGTGCATTCAGGGCCAGTGGAGCCCAAATCAAATACATCTGCACATCAACCAAAAAGAGATGTTAGCTGTTCAGCATGCCCTGACAGCCTTCAGATCCCTACTATCCCCGTGCCTCTACTGATCAAAACAGACAACACCACAGTGATGTGGTATATCAACAAGCAGGGAGGGACTCACTCTTATCCTCTCTGCAGGCTCGCCATGACCTTTTGGTACATGGCCTCAGCCATGCAACTACACCTGCTAGCACAATTCCTGCCAGGCTCTCTAAACTCTCTTGGCAGGCAACTTAAGCAGAATCCTGCTAGACCCACACAAGTGGCAGCTAGACCACAGAACCTTCACCCTTGTAACCCAGAAATGGGGCACCCCAAAGGTCAACCTCTTTGCCTCCTACTCAAATCATCAGCTCAGAAAATTCTGCATCAGGAAACCTCACAGCAAGGCCTGGAAAGTGGATGCTCTAGCTTTCCAGTGGGTAAACCTCTCAGTCTATGCATTTCCCCCTCTATCTCTCATATCAAGGGTGCTGCTCAAAATAAGCAAGGAAAAACCAAGGGCAATCCTGATTGTCCCAGATCGGCCACGCCAGCACTGGTACCCACTGCTGCACAGCCTGTCACACCTGCCACCATGCCACCTACCTTAGATCCCAGCACTCCTGACTCAGCGGAATGGAGAATTCATGCATCCCCAATTGCATCCAATTGCAGACCCTCAACCTGGCAGCCTGGCTTATTCCCTGACCATCCCTCAAGCTGCCAGCCTAAACAAACAAGTCCTAGATGTTATATGTGAGGCCAGATGCCCCAACACTAGGAAATCCTATGCTGACAAGTGGAAAAAGTTTTGCACCTGGATCCAGGCTAAGGGAGCTGGAACAGCACAGCCCTCCCTACCTCTCATCCCGGATTACCTGGCAGACCTACTATACAGGGTTCTATCCTTTTCTTCTATTAAAATTCATACTTCTGCCATCTCTGTTCATTACATCACAGAACCTCCTTGCTTCTCACACTCTCCCATCAAACAGTTCCTAAGAGGGGGCTAAAAACTTAAGGCCACCCAGAAGAGCTCCTACTCCAGCTTGGGACCTTAACTTTGTGTTGGAAAAGCTCACCCTACCCTCCTTTGAACCTGCAGCTTCAGCAGAGTTAAACGTTCTCTCTTGGAAAACAGCCTTGCTTCTGGCCATCACTTCAGCTAGAAGAGTATCAGAGCTACAAGCACTCATGGCTGTACAGCCCTTCATCATTTTCCATGCTGACAGAGTCTCCCTCAGGACTAACCCATCTTTCGTGCCTAAAGTGGTGTCCAGTGTGGCTCTCAAGCAATCCATACATTTGCCCACCTTTTTCCCTAACCCACAAAACAAGGAGGAAAGGATTGTGCACTGTCTAGATGTGCACATACAGCTCAGATTCTACCTGGACAGGACTAAATCTTTTAGAAAAACTGATTAATTGCTAGTCAGCTTCACAGCAGGAGAAGAGGGCAAGGCCATATCCAAACAAACGATCTCCAAATGGATAGCACACTGCATCCATTTCTGCTACAGACAGCATGGGAAACCACCCTCAAAGGGGGTCAGGACACATTCCACCAGAGCAACCTCCACCTCTGCAGCCTTTCTCAGAGGGGTCCCCGCCAGGGACATCCTGGAGGCTGCAACATGGACATCTGTTCATACCTTCACCAAGCATTACCACCTGCCTATCTTCTCCATATCCAGGGCAGGCATTGCCACCGCAGTCTTGCAGGACATCCCAGCCAGCCCACAGTCTTCTTGACTGCCTCCACCCTTTTCTTCAGTTTTGGGAATCAACCCAAATGTGATGACTGCAACAGTGAAACACAAAGAACATAAATGTAGATGTTCGAGTGTATTCACTGTTGCAGTCCTGGTTTCCCTCCATCCACCCCCCTTGTCTCTGTCTCTCTCTTCCTCTCTCCTTACAGGGAATTTTTGGTATTTACTTTCTACTGGTGATGTTCTTCCACCATAACCTAGCTCCCTATTTGGGAGGCTCTTGACAGTTAGGGCAAGAAAAACTGATGTAATGGCATCGGCTACCTGATTTTATACCACTGACAACCTGACGTCAGTCCTGGAGTGACAGCAACCGACGCAGAAATACTAAGCCTCTGGTATTTGGGCCGACTAAGGACTGCCCCTAGCAGGATAACCCAAATGAGATGACTGTAACAATGAATACACTCGAACATCTACATTTATGGCAAGTGTACACAACTGTACTTTAAAGTGTTTATTGAAAAGCAGGCCATTTGCACATTAGTCATAGAAGCACGTATATTAATTATCTGTATTGATTTTGATTTATTGACTATACTTTATGGATATGGCAATATACCAGGGTGTAAAGCCAAAGCTTAAAGAAGTACACAAACACAAAATTGCTCATCATTCATTCATTTGACTTTGTTAACTGTGTAAGTGAACTGGTCCAAAGACTGTTCTCAGCCAAAATGTAGGTTAAGAAACAGTAGGAACTATTCAAAACAACATTACTTTCAGACTTACACTTCAAAATAAGCATATAAATTCACTTTACATTACAACCAACATTTACAGTTAATAATAACAATAGTTTTGATTTTAATGAATATTTACACAGTCACTACTTTCTTTGCAAACTTGCTAGCACTGATACAGTGCAACAGCCACTATAGTTACCATAGTTGTGTTTTCATACAAATTACTGCATTATAAACAATTCATTAGCACTATTTAGTAACATATTTACACTGGTTACATAGCAGTCCCTATGTGTTAGGGTTACCACCTATTCAGATGTCCAAAGTGGGACATGTCTATTCAAAGTTGATATTTTGCAGGACAAACCATAATACTCACAACCATTATAAATTACTGGACTTCAATTTCCACTTTTAAACGAACCTATAATAAAAGCTCACACTTGTAAATTGTTTTCATTGTTTCATATAATATTAAAGTGTTTCAAACACGATTGTTTTAGGCAACTATTAGAGGAAACACAGGAAATATTTTTTTTGTCCCAAAATATCAGGACATCTCATTTATCATGCCACCCCACCCTCCACAGGACACAACTGACCAAATAGGCACTGTCTTACATAGAGGGACAGGTGGTAACCCTATTATGTATTACTATGGTTGCACATAGTGATATTTTTAGTCGAATAGTTTAGGCACCAACTTGTTAGTTCTAACTTGGTTCCATATAAAAGCTGCACTTATTTTTGCTAGTGATGTATAGTTCCAAGAGCTTTCAGAGAACTTTTTTTCTTTTGCCTACTGGAGGCTCCCATGCTATAAGGAGCAGTTTGGTTGCCATGCTGTATGGGCTCTTTGTAGCTATAGAGTGTCTTGACCTTTTAGGCTATACTGGAGACTTATGATTAGTAGTATGTTTTTAAAAGCAGGCAGTAGTTTTCATTTAATACTTTGCAAGCAAGAGTATTTAGCAAAAAATGTGCTCTTACTTATCTCTTGATTTTCTGTATAGTATCACAGTGGTGTTCCCTTGTAAATGATAAAATAATGACTGATTATTTTGTCTGTTTGAAGAGTTGCAGTGTTTTGTTGAGAATTTAGACTATAGTCAACATATAGAAAGAGAGCATTTTTGGCTTTTGACATTCACATTTCAGTAGTAAGATGGTGAAGATTCTATAGCATACTTATAGTTTCTTTACAGCATTCTCCAAGTAAAGGAGAAAAACTCAGCAAAAATATTCACAATAAACTAAATACAACACTGAGCCATGCCAGTAGCAGTCCCCTTGTAGTTTAGTCATCATTTAAAAACATAAATGCTCCACAAATGAGTGAATTTTCGTAAACACACTTCTTCAGATGCAAAACCCAAATATAAAACTCCCAAGCCTTTTATACTTGAATAAACCAATCAGATATTATGTCCCCATTACATCATCACATTTAAGGTCCATGTAGATATTCTATTTCATAGTATAAAAAAATAATAAATACATTGCTGATGGTTGCAGATGACATTGTGATCTGTAGTGAGAGTAGGGAACAGGTGGAGGAGACCTTGGAGAGGTAGCGATATGCTCTAGAGAGAAGAGGAATGAAGGTCAGCAGGGCTAAGACAGGATATATGTGTGTGAATGAGAGGGAGGATAGAGGAATGGTGAGGATGCAGGGAGTAGAGGTGGGGAAGGTGGATGAGTTTAAGTACTTGGGATCCACAGTTCAGAGTAATGGTGAGTGTGGAAGAGAGGTGAATAAGAGAGTACAGGCAGGATGGAGTGGGTGGAGAAGAGTGTCAGGAGTGATTTGTGACAGACGAATACCAGTAAGAGTGAAAGGGAAGGTCTACAAGAGGGTAGTGTGACCAGCTATGTTATAAGGGTTGGAGACAGTGGCATTGACAAAAAGGCAGGAGTCAGAGCTTGACGTGGCAGAGTTGAAGATGTTAAGATTTGCACTGGGTGTGACAAGGATGGACAGGATTAGGAATAAGTATATTAGGGGGTCAGCCCAGGTTGGAAGGTTTGGAGACAAAGCCAGAGAGGCAAGATTACGTTGGTTTGGACATGTGCTGAGGAGGGATGCAGAGTATATTGGGAAAAAGATGCTAAGGATGAAGCTGCCAGGTAATAGGAAAATAGGGAGGCCTAAGATAAGGTTTATGGATGTGGTGAGAGAGGACATGCAGGTGGTTGGTGTGACAGAGCAAGATGCAGAGGACAGGAAGAAATGGAAACAGTTGATCTGCTGTGGCGACCCCTAACGGGAGCAGCCAAAAGAAGAAGAAGAAAAAGACATTGATGTAAAAATAAATGTATTGCAACACATTACATTATTAAACAGTATTGCCTCAACTTGTCCATAAATATCCACTTATATACAAAAATATTTATATCATGTATAAAATTAATCACTAGTAGTGGCAATAATAAAATAAAAATAAAATAAACAGTTATTTTTTAAAAAAATTCCTGTTGTCTGTGTGTTATTTAAGCAATAACCCACGCCTGGGTGTGAGTAATGCTGGATTTACCCATGGTTGGTGTAGTTTGGTCACGAGGGTGAAGCCCAAATGGCAAAACAAAAACAATCGTGGGTAAATCCAGCATTACCTACACCCAGAAGTGGGTTATTGCTATTATATAATGACATTATTTAAGAAAAATATATTTACTTTTCTTAAATAATGGCATTGTATAATGCCTCTGTGCTGCCCTTCCGCAGCTGTCCAGTATTCTGTGGCAGTTCTGATATACTGTGCATGCATATGCTTATGCAGTACATCAGAGCTGTGTGTGGAAGCAATGGAGAAAGGAAGATCTCCGTTGCTTTTTAAAATGTGTCTCACTATGTTAAAAGAGTTTAACATAGAGAGTTAGCTTTAAAAAAAGCAATGGAGAAAGGAAGACCTCCGTTGCTTTTTTTTAAGATATCTCGCTATGTTAAACCCATCTAACATAGCGAGATTACAGCAATGGAGCTCTTCCGTTCTCCTTTGTTGTCTAACACATAAAAAAAAGACTAATACTAATGGAAAAAGTCCGGGCAACCGGACCTTTTTCCATTAGTATAAGTCTGATTTACAACAGCCACGCTGACCAATCAGCGTGCACATTTTGGAATATCAATGGGGGGTCATTGTATAATTTGTAATAAGTAGCACCCTTTTGTGGCTAAAATATTTTTAACATACTATGTTAAAATGAGTGGCGCAGTGGTGCAGTGGTTAACATTGTCTCCTCACAGCAAGAGGTTCTCTGGTTCAATTCTTGGCTGGGGTGCCTTTCGTGTGGAGTCTGCATGTCCTCCCTGCACTCACATGTGTTTTTTCTGGATACTCCAGTTTCCTCCCACATTTCAAAGACATGTGACTGGAGCATTTCTCCCCAGGCCTCTGCTGAAAATTGGCTTGTTCCAAGTTAGGCTTTCTCAGTCAATAAATGTTAAATAAATGAATAAAATAGAATATCTGCTTGTGCATACCTGGACATTTTTACTGAAGGGGTCAATTGGATAAATGTTTAATTTTTATGCTTGGCCATACCTAGACATATTACTGAAGGGGTCACTTGAGAGAATGTTTCATTTTGGTGCTTGTGCATACCTGGCCATATTGGTGAAGGGGTCGCTTGGATGAATGTTTCATTTTAGGGCTTCTGCATACCTACACATATTACTGAAGGGGTCACTTGGGTGAATGTTTCATTTTAGTGCTTGTGCATACTAGGAAATATTACTGAAGGGGCTGTTTGGGGAAATAATTAGTTTGTGTGTCAGGGAAGTGCTTATGCATACAGACTGCTGAAATCATCGCTGGGCAATATAATTTATCACGTCATTTTAGTGCTTGTGCATATGTAATGCAAACTAATGAATGGGGTTGCTGGGAGAAATAATTAATTTTGTGTCATGGAAGTGTTTGTGCATACTTGGCAAACTACTGAAGGGATGACTTGGGACAAGTTCATGGATTGCAACTTCAATTTCAAAGGTGAAACACCACATTTAACAAGGGATGTGCATACCACACAGATGTTGGACTATGAAATGCAAAGCCACCTCATTAGCCTGCTACTCTTTACAACATTTCTCATTTACATCTCATTACTTTTAAGGCCTTTTGCATTAGTATCAATGGCCTCTATAAATCTTGCCCTTGCTACACTCGTATGTAGGTATCAGGAATACCCCTATCGCATTTGTCCAATTGACTATGAATGAATTGATTTTCTGTAATAAAGGCAGCCCTGAAGGAATCAGCTGGAAATCTAAGTTCTTTGGAATCTTCAGTCTCACAGACTGATGGCATGATCCTACAAGAATCTGAACACAAGCAGAACCAAAACACTAGGCGGAGTTGACTGGAAGATCCACAGCATCACTCTAGATACAATAACCTTAGAGTTCTGGTGTTGCAAAAGGATTACAGTGTAATGTTATACTTGATTTTCCATTTTCTTACAGAATGCCAACTGACTAGTTGGGAATTCAACTACCTGATATTTTACTAAAGAGAGCCCACAGATGTTTGCTTTGCAGACATAAGCATCTTGTTTTACTCTTTAAGGTCCAAGCTTTTGTTTTTTTGTGACTTTATTTATACATTTGTTAAGGGAAATCCATTCATCAGAATTTTAACGTGTGTGGGTTCTCATGTTCATTATCTTACATCCACTCATCCTCATTGTCTTATGTCATTAGAATGTGTTTGTTGGTGTTATTTGCCTTACTTCTCCTGTTGACATCAAATTGTGGTCTTGGGTACGTTTTCATTAAACCCCTACCAGTTCACGCTGGTAAAAATATACACAAAGCTTCCTTTACTGCACCTTTGTACAAATACACTTCGTGGTGGCTCAAGCATGACTGTCTGTAAGGTAGAGTACACTTTTGTGTAAGGGTAATAAAATAAAACAAAATGAAGACATATGAAACTGTTTTCCATTAAAACCGTACCACTTCGCTCTGCTGTGTTTTGCCGCTATTTCTACACAAGTGAAGCAGCACTCTAACTCAAAGCTAACTAGATAACAACACAGACAACTAAAGCAGTTGTCCTACACAGTGTCACTTCATTCGGCATAAAATTAACAACAGTTGAACTGTCAGGTTGGGAAAACCTGTACAAACCTTCTTTTACACAGGTAAAGGACCGACAGCAAATATAAACACTGATTTGCTATTACGGTTCCACAACTACAACTGAAAGGGCTACTAAAACAAAGAGCGGTGTGTCCAAAATATTTGACTGACCAACATGGGCTTTCTTTCACTTGAGAAAACAACAGGTGACAGAGGACAGAAGGGGGGGACACGACATCTCCAGATTCAGGTGTCCAGGCCATGTTTCAGGACAAGTGGTAATCCATGACAGTAAACAGGGACTTACAATCAATACAGGAACGAACTTTACTTAGCTCACTTTCTTTAAACATTATCAGTCGTGAAAACACTTTGAAATGTAGTACCTGGAGTAATACACATACGTGAACAACATACTAAGTCGTATGATGTCAAATGCAGTACCATGCATACTTGCCGATCAGTCACCTAGCAGAAGTAACTTCAGCTGTCAGAGAGCATCCCTTTTGTCTCTCAATTTCTGCAAAATCCTACTTGTTCATTGTCCCAACAGCTGTACCAAAGAAGCCAGTGTTTCTGAAATACCGGCAAACCAGCATTGCAAAGTGGTAGGGGTTTAACGGAAAAGTATCTGGTCTTGATACCAGCTAAAATGTTTCTTCACTCTTCAGAAAATAAAGAAGAAATTGGAAATGAGGTAACTCCAAGAGCAAGAAGAAATCCAGTAACATCAGAATGGGGAAGACAGAAACTGCCTTTTATACTGAAAATAATCATCAGCTGCTAACTCTTTCCCTAGCTTTACTTGTTCTTTTTTTGGCTTTTCCCGGTTAGGGGTCGCCACAGCAGAACTGCGGTCCACTAATGATTGGCAGTAGATTTTTCATGGGTGCTGAGAAGCCAGCTCGATGCCCAGCCTGTAGCTCTTATGTTGTCACCATAGTGTCTTGTTAACTGCAGCTTGTTTTATGTTCATTATTCTGTTGTTCAGTTCAGTCATTGATGCTAAGAGATACCAGCAGATAATAATTATAAAGAAGAGTTATTTTTTGTTACAAAATGGGCAATGTTTACATCTTCACCCTGATTAGAGAATGAGAATTGTTCAGCAGGATGTTAATGTACAGGTAAAACAAGTCCACTGATTCACAGCAGCATATTAAGCCATGAAGCTTGGACAGAAAAAAAGCAAGACAACCACATTTTTTATGTTTCCTAAATGTGGCTTTGCTTTTAGTAAGCACAACATTTTTAAAAAAGTAAATACAAAAATGTATGTGTGTGTGCGTACATGTCTATGAGAGAGATAGGGAGAGAGAGACTTCACATCCTAACACCTTCTGACTGCACCTGGCAGTACTCTTCTTCTTCTTCTTCTTCATTCGGCTTTTCCTGTTAGGGGTCGCCACAGCAGAGCATCTGTTTCCATTTCTTCCTGTCCTCTGCATCTTGCTCTGTCACACCAACCACCTGCATGTCCTCTCTCACCACATCCATAAACCTCATCTTAGGCCTTCCTCTTTTCCTCTTACCTGGCAGCTCCATCCTTAGCATCCTTTTCCCAATATACCCAGCATCCCTCCTCAGCACATGTCCAAACCAACGCAATCTCGCCTCTCTGACTTTGTCTCCAAAGCGTCCAACCTGAGCTGACCCTCTAATATACTGATTCCTAATCCTGTCCATCCTTGTCACACCCAGTGCCAATATTAACATCTTTAACTCTGCCACATTCAGTTCTGACTCCTGCCTTTTTGTCAATGCCACCGTCTCCAACCCATATAACAAAGCTGGTCTCACTACCATCTTGTAGACCTTCCCTTTCACTCTTACTGGTACCCGTCTGTGACAAATCACTCATGACACTCTTCTCCACCCACTCCACCCTGTCTGTACTCTCTTCTTCACCTCTTTTCCACACTCAGCATTACTCTGAACTACTGATCCCAAGTACTTAAACTCATTCACATTCCCCACCTCTACTCCCTGCATCCTCACCATTCCTCTATCCTCCCTCTCATTTACACACATATATTCTGCCTTAGCCCTGCTGATCTTCATTCCTCTCCTCTCTAGAGCATATCTCCATCTCTCCAGGATCTCCTCAACCTGGTACACCAGCACTCATTCTGTAAACAATAACAAGTATGAAATGCTGATGTCTGGCATTATTAACTGACTTTATGGCAAAATCAGGGACAGTAAAGAAGTCTGGGGGATAGGTATAATGCCTTGCATTCTATGATTTATTTTTCATTTGTTCACAACAAAGTGGCTGCAATGCACTCTGTGTGTGTGTGTGTGTGTGTGTGTGTGTGTGTGTGTGTGTGTGTGTGTGTGTGTGTGTGTGTGTGTGTGTGTGTGTGTGTGTGTGTGTGTGTGTGTGTGTGTGTGTGTGTGTGTGTGTGTGTGTGTGTGTGTGTGTGTGTGTGTGTGTGTGTGTGTGTATTTCTATGCAAATCGGTTTGAGTTTATCTGTTTGTACTTCTGAATGTGTGTATGTGTGTCAGCGTATCTGTGTGTTTGTAGACATAAACTACTTAAGCTGTATTTTGGATGTAAAATACTTCCTCCAGCAATAATTACATCGGCTATAACAACTTTGAAATATTAGGTGGAAGAACTAATTTACATCCAAAAAATAAAAAAAAAATGTATGTATATATATATATATATATATATATATATATATATATATATATATATAAAGTATATGGTAAAAAATACAAATACTAAACAATTTAACAGATAGCTCATTCCCTAAGCCCAAGTCTGGGTGTGTGTTATAGAAGGAATAATGCCCTTCTAGGGTGTAGAGGCCCACAACCTTTGTGTCGGGACTCATAACAACCCTATGTGTGTATAATTTCCCAAATAACACACATCCTGTTGGGCACTGTTGCTTGCATATAGATCTTTCACTCTTAAGGAAAGAGCATTTGATTGAAACTTTTAACTAGTAACCATCTCCCTTCACTAGTACCAGGTATCCTTGTTATAAGATTGCACATGATTATTTTTTTGTTCCTTCACAGTAAGTTCATGACTAAAATAGAGTAAGTGCTGGAGATTGGCTAGTAATGCTTGTTTGTCTTTTCCCAGTTAGGGGTCACCACAGCAGAACTCTGGTCCGCTAATGATTGGCAGTAGATTTTTTATGGTGCCGAGTTGCCAGCCCAATGCCCAACCTTCAGCAGAGGCACACCCATTCACGCATGTCTTTCAGAGGCCACTCGACCGTGGGGAGGACATGCAGATTCCACTCAGAAGGCACTCCAGCCATGAATCGAACAGGAGAACCTCTTGCTGTGAGGCAACAACGCTACTGCTGTACCACCACGGCTTTTGCTAGTGATGCTTAATGCTTAATGAAGTAAGAACCTCACAGATTATCAGGCTTGTTTAACTTCATTATGGCTAGAGATTCTTAATGAAGTTAAACAAGCCTGATAATCTGTGAAGTTCTTTCTCTTGTTCATAAGCACTGCCTTCATGAAAAAAAAACACTTAAGTGCTTGGGTATTTGACTTGTCCTTGGGAATACTGACATTTTGTTTCAAAAGGATTTTATCACTACTTATTAAAGCAATGTGAAATAAAGATGCAGAATTTTAACATTTGAGTGCTTTGGTCTTAGAGAGCTTGTAAAGGGCTCAAGTGTTTGACTTCTGCCTTCACAAGCTAACTACGAACTGTTAATTTAATTGTCATCAGAAGTGATAACTTGTTGTATGAAATGTGTCAGCTAAAGTACCTGAGTTTCGTGGCATGAGATTGTCATTTAATTTAATATAGCATGACTGTTTTGTCTTTAGACAAATTTGAAACTCAAGGTTTTATTCGTGTCGAAAATATCTTGCAGTTGTACTGACTGTGACTGTCAGTGATTATTAACTGCTGACATGAAAAATATTTGTGAAGGTTGATATGAGTGGGAAAAAGTAAACTTTTATGTGGGAAAACTATGAGTGTGCTCATTAATTTCAGAAGGTATTTTATGAAAAGAGAGTGAGCTACACTTGAAAAGCAACCCACATTAAGACAATTAAGTGTGACTGTTGTCACTTTTTTTAGGTTACTGAATAGAGACTGACTGATTTGTAAAGAATATTTTCAATCTGTACTAAATATATTTTTGCAATTTATAGTACAGGCTTGTTGAAATATATCACATTGATAGTGTTGCATTTTGATAAAGTGCCAAAAGAAAGTGAAATGCTACTCAGTTAATAGGCATCAGGTGACAGAGTTATCCATTTGTGAAAAATAAAGTAATTGAGAACCTAAACCATCAGAATGCTCATTACAGTTTCTGTAGGGCATCAAGTTAAAGTGTCTCATCATAAAAAAAAATGTACTCAGATATTTAAGTTCTTAATCTTTAACGGTATAGGTACAGTAACATGAAATATTGGCAATATCTCAGCTACAATAAAAACACAGCTGACTATTATTTACACTTTTGTTGCTTATAGTCTTATATATTTTCCTTTTAGTCTATATCCTTTCCTTTTGTCTTCTTTGCAAATTTTAGAGCCAATAAGCACCTGGTCGCTTTGGGCCCCCCCCCCCAATTATGCGAGCAAGGACTCCTCTCCCTCCAGCTAAAAGCAAAGGAACGTCAAACCAACAATCAACAAAAAAATAAAGACTGCAGCCCAAGCTATGACTCCGAGAACTCTGCTGTTGGCACTTATGTGTAGTGTAGGTGCCACTTTCATCCATTTCACTGTTGATGCATTTTGCTTAACTTAACTGTTTTATTTTAAGTTATTTATCCCCTCTCAATAGAGTCATAGCCTTCAGTCACTCCCCTCAGTACTTATTCTTCACTAATTAAACACCAAAGAAAGGTGCAAAGTCTCAAGCTGCTTTTATCTTTACCTAAATTTATTTTAGTTGTGCAGCAAACAATGAGCAAAGGAGAATACAAATGTAAAAGAGAATAAAATCTGCCATTGCAGACTAGTAAGCAGCATACAGCTTCTACCTGTGGTGTACTCTTACTGATAGTTTTTCTTAGAGAAACCTTCCAGTCCTTGAACAGGGTGTTTGTATGTTTACCTTATTTCCTTTGCTATCCTTTGCTATTAGCTAGATTTGCAGAGTGCCTTGGATTCTCCCCTGCTACTCCTTACTCCAATTGATTGTTTCCTCCATCCCCCAAGTGATTGCTCAGGTACAACACACCAAAGGTTTTAAAAACCCAGGGCGCCACATTTGCTCTACTTTTGCAGCTGAAAGTCCTCCAGGTGTAGCATCTCTAGTAAGTGTACACTTACAAGGAAATAGCCCAGTAAAACTGTCCCTTGCCCCACTCCCTCTCCACAAAGTTATTTCTTCATTCCTTCACTCACACTACTGTACTTAAATTCTCAGTAGGTTCACTGTGCTAAATTAAGCACTACCTCTGCATCTGTGTACCTTGGTGCCTTAGATGGCTCTGACCTGCTGCCTACCCTAGTTCCAACTTGTAGATAGTTTTTTTCGGTTGACTTACTGCTGCAATCTGCCTCCATTGTTTCTACCCACTCCATTTGCTCTCTCTGCACTCTGGCTCACTCCACTCCCCTACACTACTCCTAATTCCCACCCCCACTTCACCTAAATTTATACTGAAGCATAACCACACCCACCACCCAATCCTACAACATCAAACCAACCAGTTCCACACCCCACTACATTAGTCGCTCACCTCACTTCATCTTCCCCTCTCCACCACTCCAGGTCAGGTAGACGTACACAATACACAATACTCCCAAAAAACCCTAACAAAGCACTCACTTACATTTCTTTAGTAATATATCTCTCCCTACTACTTTTACTATTCATACATTATTCCGTATCTACAGCAACCTCATACAACAGCTCAATCTCAAAATGAAGCCTTTTAATACAATGCTCCTCCATATCGCTACTTGCTTAACACTTATACTCCTACACTCTCTCTCCATATGACACTCACTTGCTATCCACTACTCCCGCTCACTGGCAAACCTCCTCATTCCACTACCCAAGTTGTTCACAACACCACACTATAGCCTCAACCCTGTTCCACACCATCTATATAGGCTATCACACAATCAAAGTCCTTCCTCATCATCCCACATTACCAGTAGCTCTGAAATATTCAAAACTTCAACGCAAACTCTCCAAGCTCCTTTTACACATAATTATGCATTTAAGGGGCTCAGGAAACATTCACCCTAATCCTGGTCCCACCCCCAAATGCAATTCATTAGCCAGCCCTTCACCATCAACACTTACTATGCTCCACCACAGATGCAAATCCTCCCTTCTTATCCTTAATAGGAAAACAGTTTCTAGTACTTAACAAATAAGCACCTATCCAGGCATGTCTAAGGGTCAGCTGCCGGTGTTTTCACCTGTCAACCTGATGAATCTTGGGGCAATGCAGCAATTGCCTTATGTACACAGACAACCCTCTCCTCCTACCACCCAACACTACAACCTGTGAGAGATGCACTTATATAGCCAAACTGGAAGCAAAGCTCTTTTCACCTAAGACTGGACTAGACATTCATGAGAAGAAGGTAAACACTTGCACCACACCACACTCAGCACATAGTCCCTCAAAACCTACACCACCAAAACACACACAAAGAAACAAAAAACACACACCTACATTCATGGAGGCTCTCAGTAAAAACCTGCCCAAGCAACAAGGACCTCCAAAGCAGAAACACAAGCAACCTCCACCCCCAATACAACCCAAATGGCACATAGTCCACAATCTCAGTGTGCCACTCAACCGCAGCCCATAAGGCATAACAACGTACCCAACACTCTAGTCATAGGTGACTCTATAGTCAGGCACACTGATGTTTCACTCCCCAGGCTAAACAAGGAGAAAGTTACTGTCAGCTGAGTGTCAGGTGCCAGGATCCACCACATAATGCATGCACTCCGGTCACTCCACAACAAGTACAAATATGACTCTGTCATTGTCCATGTTGGTGTGAATGATCTCAGATGTACCTCCCTGGACTACATGAAAAGGGACATGGAGGAGCTGTCCGATCTTGTAGCCCAGGCAGGTATGACCCTAGCCCTGAATAGCATCCTGCCATCACCCAGAATTATACCACAGTACAAGGACAAAATGATTGACTTCAACAACTGGCTAAGTTTCTGGTGTCATTCTAAGGGGATCCAGTATCTGTCTGCTTGGGATGACATGATCGACAAACCATGATGCTTTGCCAGAGATGGCCTGCACCTGTTACCCCTAGGATTTCGGATACTGGCTAAGGCTCTAGCCACCCCTATAGTGCCTTTTCTAGGCAAGGCTCAAATGACAAATTCACCACCGTAACAGATACATGCAAGAAAAATCTGAGGGTATTGCTACTCAATGCTAGAAGTCTAAACCTCAAAATGCACTCACTTGAGGCACTCCTTAAAATGGAGAACATCAACATCTGTGCAGTGACAGAGACCTGGTTCAAGGCTCCAGAGAGTACCCCTGCATTACCAGGCTATAATTCATATCACACCTTTCGGCCACCTAACCTGGACTGAAACACTAAAGGCGGAGGCGTGTCCATATTCATTAAGGATATCCACACCTCCAGGCTAGTTTCTCAGCATAATGCATCTGAGATTATCCAAGTGCAACTAACTCTGGGCAAGACTGCAATCCAAAGTGTAGCTTGCTACAGATCCCCCACCATGCCCCAGGATTCCCACTCCTCATTTCTTGATACACTGGAAAATATTAGGGTACAACCTAACACCCTAATAATGGGCGATTTCAACTACCCCACCATTAACTGGGAAAACTACTCATGTACCAACTCTTGTGCTCAACGTTTTCTGGAATTCATAAATTCCAATGTCTTGGATCAACTTATCCACACCCCCACCAGGGGCAGCAATATCCTAGACCTGTTATTACCAACATGGGCAACCGGTGCTCCACACCAGAGGTCAATTCCTCATTGGTCAGATCTAACCACAAGCTATTCACCCTAGACATCCACATTCCTCCCCCACCCCACCCCCCATTAGGGAAACCACAGTAAAAAGTTTCTCCAAAGCCAACTTCACGCTTCTTAAGACAGAAGTGGCAAACTTCACAACACCCATGCTGACGGACAATAGGGGTATGACTGCTGAATCCTACACAAATGCACTTTATAAGCACTTACACGAGTGCATGGATCATGCGATCCCTAACAGAACCAAGATGCTATCCTCCAAAAAAAGGAAGCCAATCTGGTGGTCCCCTGCCATAAACACACTCTACAACAGAAGAAAGAAACTGTTGCAAAAAAGAGTAAAATCCCATGATTGGAGAAACTCTCTGGTCAGCCTCAGTAAGAAGCTGAGATCCCTAATAAAATCCTCCAAAGCTAGTTACGAAAACGAAATTGCCACTGATTGTAAAGACAACCACAAAGCATTCTATAGCTATGTCAAGAATCTCAATGGCAACACTCAGATCTGCTCTGAGTTACAGCACAATATCACTAAATATACAGAACCAACTGATATTGCCAACATCCTGGCAGATAGGTTCAGTGCTAACTTTACCCCCCCTGTCATCCCCTAAAGGGCCCATCTCTATACCAGAAGAATGCAAAGTTCCTGTAATAACGGCTGCACAGGTAAAAAACACACTATCCAAAGCCAAGAACACAGCATCCATGGGACCTGACAACATCCCAGGCTGTGTTCTACATGAACTACAGAACAAACTGGCACCCCACCTAAGTACCATGTTCAGTCATAGCCTCACCTCAGGCTATGTGCCCACTGAATGGCACACAGTGACTGTTATCCCACTCCACAAAGGGGGAGCCACCATGGACCTGAGAAACTACTGCCCCATTAGCCTAACGAGCCTGGTCTGCAAGGGTATGGAATGTATCATCATGGAACTTATAAACAATGACATTGGTAATCTCCAAACTCAGGATCCCACCCAGTTCGGGTTTGTAAAAGGCATCATGTCTTCTAAACCTGACAGACTTCTTTGAAGCAGTCACCAAAGCCGTAGATGAGGGTAAAGTGGTTCACACAGCCTATCTAGATCTTGCCAAGGCTTTCGACACCATCCCCCACTCTGGAATTATAGATAAACTCACTAAACTAGGTATAAATCCCTATGTCACAAGATGGATTGCAACTGGCTCACTGATAGAACCCACACTCTGAAAGTAGCAGACTCCAAATCCATCTTCAGACCAGTGACAAGTGGAGTACCACAGGGTTCAGTCCTGGGTCCTCTCCTGTTTGGTATCTACTTCTCTGAAGTACAGACTAACACAGAAGGCCTTTGGCTAATGAAGTTCGCAGATGACTGCAAACTAGGAGCCATAATCAAAACTCCAAAAGATGTGGACATCCTACAAAAGGGCTTCGCTGAGACAGACGCCTGTTGTCAAAGCCATGGCCTCAAGCTCAATGCCAAAAAGTGCATTGTCATCCCTTTTGGTAAAAACTTTGTACCCCTGAACTACTACATAGGTGATAGTCTACTTATCACTGAAAGTGTGATAAGAGACCTTGGGACACAGGTGGACAGCAGTCTCTCCTTTGATAATCACATCGCCACAGTAGTCAGGAAATCCTTCTACGTGGCACACCTCATCACAAAAGATTTCTCATCCAGGAAAAAAGAGGTCATTGTTCCCCTCTACTCATCACTCATTAGACCCATTATAGAGTACAATGCCCCTTTTGGTATGTACCTCACAAGACATCTACAACAACTGAAAAGGCCGCAGAAATACCTCACAAAGAGGATTACCAGCCTCAAACAGATGCCCTACGCAGACCGTCTCAAAAAACTGCAGCTTTACTCCATCACATATCGCCTTCTCAGAGGTGATCTCTGCCTAACACACAAAGATATGTCAAACCCAGAGCTTTTAGACATGCTCCACATAAAGAAATCCCAATCCCTATGAGCTACACACTCTAGGGACCTAAACCTTGTCACCACAATAAACAGAACATGCTGGAGGGATAGATTTCTGTCCCAGAGACTTCCCATACTCTGGAACAAACTACCTATCTATATCAAACAAAGCTCCTCATTAGCACTCTTCAAGAAAAATCTTGATGATTGGATGGGAGCTAGGAAATTCACCCCGGAGATCACTTCTGTTGCTCTGCTCGACAGTGGCACAAGAAAATAATTTTCTTGGGTGGCGAAAGCCAGGGTACCTTTTGGCTAGGCTTATATAGGCCCTAGGACCAATAGCCTAGTACCTACCTATGAACTTATGAACCTATGTAAGAAGTATAGCAAATAAAGTGCATGACCTACATGCCCTACTATCCCATTACTCCCTCGACATTGTAACACCAACAGAAACATGGCTTAAGCTAGATATCAGTAGCAATGAAATTACTGCCCCCGGTTACAGCATCCTACATAAAGATAGGAAAAACAAAAAAGGAGGGAGTGTTGCAATCTTATTCAAAGATCACCTTATACTAGACCGTCTGGACCTCTCCATACCTGAATTTTATAATGCAGAATTAATATTTGCTATGTTAACAATTAACTCCATAAAAAACCTAAATACCATAGCTGGATATACTCCACCAGGCAACAATATCACCTCACTTGAAAGTATACTACAATGGGCTTCCATATCTCTCCCACAAAAAACTATATTAATGGGTGACTTTAATATTGATTAGCTCTTTTGTTCCTCTCCAAACCCTACATACCATGTAAACCTTTACAGCTTAACCCAACTCATTATGTCTCCCACTAGGACTGATAAACTTTTAAGCATCAATCCATCCTTGATTGGATTTTGCCTAGCAACCCCTTACTGCTTTAGTGACCACAACCCAACCTTTCTCCTAAGATGCTGCATTCATCAAAAATGCCATGCCTCCATCCGTCAAATCAGAAACAAAAAAAAATTGATCCCAACAGGTTTATCTCTGCCCTAAACAGCTACAATTGGGAACCTCTAAAGCACCTGCTTCTAGAAGAAGTTGCTCTCCTTTAACTCTGCCTTCCTAAACATACTCAACTAGCATGCCCACCTAGAACCATTAGAGTGAAATCAAAATATGCACCCTGGCTAAGTAAAGAATCCAGATCCCTACTCAGAACCAGAGATAAAGTCTGGGAACAATATTGTAAAACTAAATCCCATATAACTAAACAAACCTTCCTAGAACTCTGAAATAAAGCAAAAAAAACCTAGTAAAATTAGACAAAAGCAACTACAATTACAACATATAGAATAAACATCAAAATAACCCATAGAAATTCTGGGCAGTAGCTAACAATATATTGCATCCTGGAAAATCAAGCACTCCCTCCTCAACAACAACCAACAACTCCATGAACTTAACCACTTAATTTAATGCTTACTTTACAGAATCAGTTCAACAGCTTGCACTGACCCAGACCAGCCCCAACCACACCCCTTCTGCCCCAAATCACAACAGTTTACATCCACCCAAAAGCAACAACCAGTTTACATTAAACCCAGTCTTCACTAACATCATCAAAAAACTACTAAAAAAAATTAAGCCCACTAACTTATCTGTCGACAGTCTCCCTGCTGAATCCCTGCAAACTGCAGCAGAAGCAATTGCATACCCTGTATCCATACTTATAAACAGGTCATTATCTGAAGATTACATCCCTACCATCTGGAAAATCTCCCACATCTTACCCTTACACAAAGGAGGTAATTTCACTGAACTAACAAATTATCACCCAATTTCAATTATGTCCCCTCTCTGAAAAATTCTGGAAAGGGTCATACACACCCAACTTATGGACTATCTCCTTACACACAAGATCCTATCTAATACCCAACATGGTTTCTGCCCCTCTCACAGCACCACCACCACAGCCCTCCTGTCCTTTAGCAACACAGTTAACCAGCATAGAAACAATGGCCAATTTGTATCAGCCATATTCCTGGACCTGTCCAAGGCCTTTGACATGGTCAACCACTCCAAACTCATCTATGTCCTCTCCTCCCTTAGCCTCAGTCACCCCACTATAACCTGGGTCCAAAATTACCCAGCAGTATGTCAACAGGCTGTCCACTGGCAACAAGATCTTTCACCCCTTTGCCCTGTTACCTTAGGGGTTCCCCAAGGCTCCATCCTTGGTCCTCTTCTTTTTTCTCTTTTTACCAACCAGCTCCACTTGTCTAAACCCCAGGCCTCAGTGGTTCTGTACACTGATGACACTACACTGATTTGCTCAGCTTCCTCCCTCAAAGACCTCCATACCATTACGCAAGATTCCTTCTTATCCACTGAATCCTGGTTCACTAGCTCCCAACTTATCCTAAATCCCTACAAAACAAAACTTCTTCTCTTCCACCCAACCAGATACACCTCCCCATCCACAAAATTCAGCATCCTCTCTAAAAATAAAACTATTATCACCCCCAACAAACCATACCAAATTACTAAGAATGGAAATTGACAATAACTTGAAATTTGATATTCACATTGCCCAATCCATTACAAAAGTTCACAAAAAACTAGGTGTCCTATATAGAAACAGATTTCTGACAAATAACACAAAAGCCACCATTGCTAGAACCCACCTCCTCTCAACTCTCCTGTATGCCTCCCTAATCTTATTCAACCTCCACAAGACAGATCTAGCCAAACTCGAAGCCTGTTACAATAAAATCTCCAAGTTTGCCACTAATGCCTCATACAAGTCTCATCACTGCTCATCACTTAAGCAGCTCTAGTGGCTTGAACTCCCTCAACTTCTTCTCTTTAATCAACTTACCTTCACCCACAAAATATTCTATCGATCAGAAAACCCCCTGCACTCAAAGATCTCATTCGGCCATATTCCTCCTCAAGACCCCTTCACTCCAGCAACAAACTACTTCTATACACCACCAAAGTTAACAATTCAGCAGGAGCAGGCAAATCACTTTTTTCCAACTACATCTTCAAACACAGGAATAATCTACTTAACTCACTAGTAACTAACTCCTCAACACTTCAATTTAAAAAAAAAAAACTTGTAAAAACGCACCTTACTAACACCTGGTCCTGCACCTCCAACTCCCCTGGACAACCTATTCCTCCTTTTCACTCTATTATCATTACTCTTTTTCTACTAGCATGATCTACCACTAATGGTAGTTTCACTTTAACTGTACATAATCATTTGGATATTTCCACTAAACGTAAACAACCATTTTTATGTAAATTACCGTTGCTCTACTTATTGAGTCTGAAACCACTATCTTGTATGTATTTGCTTCTCACTTGACTGTATTTGTTTCTCTGTTGTATGTATTTGTTACTCTTGGAGCTTTTCTCCCCAGGCCTCCGCTGAAAAAGGACCTGTGTCCAGTCTGACTTTCCCGGTAAACAAATGTAAAAATAAATAAAATAAATTTTGAAGGAAGTCACAAATGTTATATGGAAATAAAGTAACAAGGAGATCTTTAGGTACAGATACATAGGAAAAGAGAAAACTACTGAGAACTGCTGGATTTAAGATCATGACTGCTTTTTTTTATTTTTTTATTGATTTTAGGTAAATGAGATTTTAAGAAACGTACATGGTTTTGTGAATGGATTTGAAATTCATTTATTTACTCCTTACTTGCTAGGTTCCTGAGATGCCAGTAGGAACTGAAGCAAAGACACTTCAGCTGCAGAATATTAATAGTTAAGAACACATAGAAATAATGAGAAATAAAGGAATTCCTCTGTTAATATAAATCAAGAGGAGAAATGCATTTCATGAGTCAAGAGGTAGAAAGTAACAAATAGTACAAAATGAAAAGACTTTCAAAAAGAAAACGTAAGTTAAAAAAAGGACAATTGCTCTTGTAGGAGCTGGTCAGTAAAGAAAGGAAGCATGTAACTGACTACTGCTGCCTCACCCATCTTGGGGTTAGGGATTGGCTATGACTCGTAACATGGGTGACATCCATGGAGAGGACTAGGTATTCACCCAGTGCTGCTCTGAGCACGCTGAGCTTGCACTACTATAGTGCTTTTGAGTGGAAGAGAAATTAGGGTGTAGAGGCATGCTTCTTCTGAAAAATGAGTCGCTGTGAGCTTAGAGGAATCATAAAGGATGGAGGGTGGCAGCTCTCAGGTGAAGAGATAGGCCATCCATAAATACCAGAAATCAAGGGAATGGAGGGCTTATGGGGGCAGGATCAAACATGCTTAGCCTGAAAATATCCAGTTCCCACTCTTCCAGAACAAACAGGACAACTGGGTAAAGATAGATCATCCAGTGGGCAATGCCAAAGACTGAGAAAAAAAGGACAATTATTAGGATGCTGAGCGTGAATAGTGAAATTAGTAAACCAGCAGAATGTAATGAGGATAAGATCAGTGCGTTTTCCATAGAAAACAGGTACACAGGAAATGAATGACCTGTACACAGTAAAAAAAAACAAAAAAAAAACAGAGTGTAATGAGGATCAGATTGCTGCTGGTTCCTTAGGAGAGAAAATATAAATAAATGAATAATATGTACATATTAAAAATGATGCTGAGCAAATATCAATGCACTTAATGGAAGACTCCTAAACATATAAAACATTTAATGTCAATAAGATACAATATGGGTGGTCATATTAGATTTGCTGACCTTGAGAATTACAGACCAATAAGTCTGGCCAGCCTCATATGCAAGGCCATGGAGAGAATCATCATGGACCTCATCAACAAGGATATAGGCAACCTCCATACACTAGACCCATCCCAGCTTGGTTTCGTCAGAAGGAGATCATGTCTAGTGAATTGGTGGACTTCTTTGAGACAGTCATCAAAGCCCTGGATGAAGGCAAAACTGTGCATACTGCTTATTTAGACCTAGCGAATGCCTTTGACACCTTTCTCCATTCTGGCATCATTGATAAACTTAACCAACTGAACGTAAACCAGTATATAGGGTTGCTAACTGGCTCACCAACAGAACACACACAGTTAAAATAGGGGACTCTTCATCCACCTCCAGACCAGTTACCAGGGCAGTACCACAGGGCTTGGTGCTAGGGCCCCTATTACTTGGAATTTACTTTTCAGAAGTACAGGCCAAAACAAAAGGTATGTGGTTAACAAAGCTTACACACGACTGCAAGCATAATACAATCATTGAATCCCCTAATGACACTGTCAACCTTCAGGAAGGTCTTACTCAAACCAACGACTGGTGCCAGAGTCACGGGCTCAAGCTAAATGCCAAAAAGTGCATCACCATTCCCTTTGGCAAGGAAGGCATCTCTGCAAAGTACCACATTAACAACAACACCTTAAGTACCTAATCCATGGTAAGAGATATGGGCATACAGGTTGACAGCAACCTCTCCTTTGACCATCATCTTTCCACAGTGGTGAGGAAGGCCTTGTATGTTGCCCATCTCATCAATAATGGCATTGCCCTCCAGAAAAAAAGAGGTTTTAACCCCTCCTGTACTCCTCCCTTATTAGACCAATTAATGAATACAATGCGCCATATATACCTCACCAGGCACCTCCAACAACTGAGGAGACCTCAGAGGTACCTTACAAAGAAAATTCAAGGTGTCCAACACCTGTCCTATGCTGATAGACTAAAATCCCTGTCAAATACTCTGTATCTTACTAACTACTCAGGGTGACCTCTGTCAAGCCTGTAAGGCAACCATGAACCCTGACGTGATGGAAATGCTACACATTAGCAAGACAAATGGTGCAAACTGCACCCGCTCTAATGATCTCAACATGACAAATTATATCAACAGGACCTGCTGGAGAGACAGCTTCATCTCCCAAGGCTCCCCCTACTCTGGAATAAGCACTCAATCCTAGTAAAACAGCACCCTTCACTGACCCTCTCAAGTGTAATCTGGATAATTGGATGGGGATTTTACCTGCATCCCTCCTGGGCAAGGGCAACAGGTGTTGAGTCAGGTCTACCAATTTATTGATTTTTTTTTTATTTAATATTTGTTAACCAGGAAAGTCCGACTTGGAACAAAGCCAATTTTCAGTGGAGGCCCGGGAAGAAACGCTCCAGACACATGTCTTTGTAACATGGGAGGAAACTGGAGCACCCAGAGGAAACCCACACAAATGCAGGGAGAATGTGCAGACTCCACACAGAAGGCACCCCAGCCGAGAATTGAACTGGAGAACCTCTTGTTGTGAGGTGGCAATGCTACAGCTGCATCACTGCGCCGTCCACCATTAAAAGAGGGAAAAAATGTGTCTAGACTTATAAGGGCCTAGGGGCCAATAACCTAGCAACCTCCTATGATCCTATGAATACATGGTTTCAGACATCCTCGCATATGAAGAGTAGCATCAGTTTAAGGAAAGAAGAACAGAATACAAGCCATGGAATTCAAAACAGATGACAGAAGGATAGGAAAAGAAAAGAAAAGGACAGAAAATAAATAGCAGCAAAGAAAGAACAAGAAGCAGGCAAACATGGAAAAATGTCATCAAGTGATATGTTAAAAAGATTAAAAGCTCAGGCAACTGTGAATGTACACAGGTTGATATCAGATCATTTATTTATATGTAACAGAGAAGTGGACAGTGTCAAGCATGAGAAGGAAAAAATCTTAATAGAAATAAAACCACCGAAACTAAGCTAGAGAAACGAAAGTGAAGAGGACAAAGGAAAGTAATTCAAGATGAAAGAAAAATAAGAAGGAAAGACAGAAATACTGGTGACTGGAGAAGATGCAGATGAGAGGAGTCACTGCAAACAGTGGAGAATAAAGAAGAAAAGAAAAGAAAAAAAAAGATAAGGTATAGTACAGTAATAGAAGAACTAAAAATAATAAGAAAAGTGAAATAATAATATAAAACGTAAGCAAAAGGAAGAAGAAAGAGTAACTAACAGACTGTATAACAGTTGAGAAAGATTTGATTGATATGTACCTTGTGATCATCCAAACAAGCAGGAATTAATCATCAACCATTATTTTTTTATTTAAAATTAGAATAAAATGACAAATCTTTCTTTGGAAAACAACTAAAATGAAATAAAAAAATGGAACGGGAAATAGGAAATGATACAATTTATATCTGGCAGTGCAGAAAAAGTTAAGGCAAAAAAAAAATAATGAGCTGCTTCCTGTCATCCATAGTTTGATTCCCTCAGCCGAAATCTGTGTACTCTGTGACCTTAAGCAAGTAACATGATTGGACTATGCTCTGCAGCAAACTGGAACTGGGCTAGGCTGCTCAGCAGTCTCCTGGACTGCACACCTGAGAGACTTGCCTATTCAATGACTCTCTGACAGATATTTTAGTGAAAATTATGGAAACTATTAAAGAATTATTGTGAAAACATAAGACAAAACAAGTGTGACATCAGACAAAGCAATTATTAGAGTTCTTTTTCTGAATATAGCTATGGGCATTAAAAAGGATGATTAAAACCAGATTTAGAAACAGAAGAAAAGTCTGGTTTGATGAAGTATTCACACTACAGTTTTGAGACCCCGTTATGAAACAGACTAAAAGTAGTAATTGTAATGATTAGTAAGTATTCAAAAAGAATAACATACTGAAATATAATAAAGAGTAAGAAAATACAGCTAGATAGTTAATGTTGCAGAGGCAGAAAGTAATGATAGCCAGAGATTCTAGCAAAAGTTCTTAAGTAGTTACTAGGTAGGTGTTGCAGAAGGCTATGGAGGAGCCTAGCACATTTTCCAATTGGTGCAAAGCACTGCTTGTTTAAATGACTTTCTCAGAGTTACACTGTAATCAAATGGAGCCTAGGGAAATCTATCCCTAGACTACAGGAAGTAGTTCATTAACAGCTCACGGTCTTAATACTCTGTGCTACCTGCTAGATAAAATTTTATTTATTTTTATTTATTTTATTTGACATTTGTTTACCGGGAAAGCCTGACTGGGTATGCACCCATTTTTAGTGGAAGCCTGGAGAGAAAAGCTCCAATGGTCATATTAAACATATTTCAAATCACAAAAGTATAATGATACAGGCATATAATATTTTACAGATTGCAACTTTTAAAACAATTCAGATAATATCACAAATGTACAGTTGTGGATAAAATAAAAATAAAAAAGAAAATAAGCCATATGGTAGGCCACTCTATATATGCAAAAAACAAAATATGGTAGGCCACTCTATATTCAAGAGAGAATTAGTAGTAACTAGGATGATTTCCAAGCCAAAAGCTGACTATTTTCTTTCTCAACACCAGGATAAACTATATCTTTAAATGTGAACAATTGCCTATTCCTACCTTACACCTCCTTACTCTCCCTTCTTCACTGACTTCCTTACTTTTATCAATTTCTCTCCCCTGGCTTTCTTTCTAAATATACCATAAACCTGCTCTACTCTCACTACATATTTCATTTCCTCTTTGTATTATACTATCTTGACTTTAATTTCTCTATAAACTGGCTAAAATTTCTCTCTCATTTAACTTGTGTCTATTCTTAACCAATATTTTCTCTCCCTCCCCATATCTGGACTGCTCCTTTACTGGTTATATTTGCATTCTCTCACTTTGCCCACTAGATGACAATGTAAACACACAAGATAACAGGTCTCACTTGTAGCCCACTTCCACACCTTTCCCGTGACTCCTTTACCCTTCCAGCTCTGACCAGTGCTCTCTAGGCCCTAGGTGCCTCAACTCACCTTGCTCTAATCTCCCTATTCTCACTCTCCCTCACCCTCAACCCCCCACCCTCCAGACCAGCATACTATCCTGCAAAACAAAAAGGAAAAAAAAACGGTTTCATTTACTGATTGTTTTTTTTTTTTTTTTTCGTGCCTCCCACTTACCTTGTTCTGCTGGGACAACCTACTCCATTCGCCCGTGCTATGCTCAGGTTCACTCCACTCCCCTATCCGACCCTCATTGCCACCCACCCCTGACATAATTTCTTTTATTCTCTAGCCTTCCACACCACACCCTCTAAAGCCCCACCCCTTGTTTCCACCTCCTCCAATCTCCTTCCTCCCTCCTCTCCACACTCCTCCACCTTTACTACCACCTGTAACTCTACTCATTAAGCCACTGACTTTCACACACACTAACACCACCTACTTCTACTTTTATTCTATAACCATACAGCTTCCTTCATCTCCTTCACACACCCACAATCATAACCTCACTCACCGACTATTCACAATGTCACACCAGTCCCTCATACTAGCACTGCTAACTACTTCCACCCTAACTATTCTTTACAACCTCTCCTCTTATAACTTTCCCCTAAAATACATCTACCACTCACCCACCTCTACCTATCCAACAGTTTTCCCTCTACTCCCTCATTCTTTCTTAACCCCAGCACTCGACACTGTATCCAAAACCTTACCTCCTAACACAAAACTTAGCACATTTAAACTGACCCACCCTAAAGGAAAACCCAAATACTTTCTACTCTATATCCCTAAGCCTCAACCAATCCCTACGCTCCACTCCCTTTTACTCGCAGGTGACATACACCCCAAACCTGGCCCAAGTCTACCCTCACCCTCTGGTGGTATCTCCATACAAGTCACCACTCCCATATCCCGCCAAAACACATCTCCCTTTACTCCATCAACCTGAGAAGCTTAGTAAACAAAACTGCTGAATTCCATTTTTGGATCTCTCAACACTCCCCTGACATCATAGCACTTAGTGGGACTTGGCTAAAACCCCACATTCCAGATAAAGACATCCTTGCCCTCCACTCCACACTCTCCTGCAGAACATTTTCTGGCTAACTGTAAAATTAATATCCACACCTCACTTAACATTGCTACAAACTACATTCCACCTGGCAACATCACAGTACTCTAAAGTATTCTTTCCTGTCTCTCCTCTGACCTCCACAATGAGACAATAATCATGGGAGATGTCAACATCAACTGGTCAACTCTCACCACAGTATCCCCCACCACCTCCATTAACTTACACAATTTCACCCAACTAGTAACTACACCTACTTATACCACTAAATCCACTACCCATTCATCTATACTTGACTGGATCCTGGTATCACATCCCCATAAATATCACTTCCCTGAAACCCTATCCAACACCCTCAGTGACCACTGCCCAACCAAAGTCCTTCGTTTTAGCCCACACATACTCAAACCCCATAAAATCAAAGCATGCCATAAACTAAAAAACTTTTACCCTAATGAACTAAACAGTCAGCTCTCAGCTATCAACTGGTCCTTTCTCAGACAGCTACATCTTGACGAAGCTGTCACAGAATTTAATAACATATTCCTTAACATACTCAACTCCCTTGCCCCCATATGCAATCTCAGTATAAAATCTGACATGCCCCCTTGTCTAACTCCCTCCACTCACTCACTAATGGCTCAAAGGGACAAAAACTGGAAGCTCTGAACAAAAACCAAACTGCCCATTCACCTCCAACAATACAAACAACTTCATAACCTTACTAAGAAAGCAATTATCAATGACAAGTGAAACTACTACTCAAACCCCCTGAAACACACCTACATAACCCAAAGTAATTCTGGTATACAATTAATCAAATCCTTCATCCAGGTAACCCATCCACTCCCCAGCCAAGCCCGTCTATCATTCCCCTCCAAACTGCTACTAACTTTAACTCCTATTTCATAGACTCCATCAGTAAACTTATCAACCATCCAAACTCTAACTCCACCTCACCCTCCTTCCCCTCATATTCCCTCTACCACCTCCTCTGCTTTCTGCTTAAAAGCTGTATCCATCAGATAGATAGAATCTCTGATCCTTAAGCTTAAACCATATTCTCCCTCAATAGATGGTCTCCCTCCACTCTTTCTCCAACTAGCTGCCAACTCCCTAGCTCTATCCATCTCTATTCTCATCAACTGATCTATTACTGAAGCTAAAGTCCCAGCCATATGGAAAAAGTTCTATACTCTTCCCATCCATAAAGGAGGCAAGTCCACTGAAGTATCCAACTATAGGCCCATAGCAATTCTATCATCCCTATCTAAGATCTAGGAGAAATGTGTACACAAACAAATCCTACAATACCTTACACAAGAGAACCTAATCACCCCCACCCAACATGATGTTTTCCCTGGTCATAGTACATCTACTGCTCTCATCTCCTTCACAAACACCATCTCACAAGTCAGAGACCAGAATAAACTAGTCTCCTGTCTCTTTCTTGACCTCCCAAAGGCATTCAACACTGTCTCCTACAGCTTACTGTTAAACTCACAATTAAACCTATCCACCACCACTATCTCCTGGTTCTCTAGTTCCCTCAGCAATTGTTTCCAATCTGTCAAATGGAGCTCTGCTATCTCCCTCAAACTCCCTATACAGGTGGGAGTACCCCAAGGGTCAATTCTAAGACCACAGCTGTTTAATATTTTTACTAATCAATTATCTACCTCTACCCCACAATCACTAGTGCAGTATGCAGATGACTCCACAGTCATCACCATTGCTTATACCCTCCCTGAGCTCCATACTACAACACAGGACTCCTTCTTGTCTATTGAAAACTGGCCCAACTAAATCCATCTAATCTTAAATCCAAAGAAGACAAAACTTTTACTCTTCATACTGAAAAACAATGTCCCACCTGCAACCATCCTTCACCATCACTTCCCACAATAACACACCCATCACAACAGAAAGCCACACCAAACTACTAGGAGTCATTATTGGTGACCAGCCAAAATTTGACCTGCATGTTCTAAGTAACATTAAGAAAACCCATCAAAAATTTGGTTTCCTTTATAGAAACCAAACTTTCTTTCAAGTAAAGCTAAAACAGCTCTATCACATGCCTACCTATCACCAAACCTTCGATGTGGCTCTCAAATTCTCACCAATTTACAGGCCACACTTATTTCTAAACTAGAGTCCACCTACAACAAGGTAGCTAAATTTGCTGCTGAACTACCATACTCCTGTCATCACTGCTTATCACTCAGGAAAACTGAACTGGTTAGAAGTCCCCCATAAACTCCTCCTCTCTCAGCTTCAGAAATTTAATTCTATTCTACACCAGTCCACTTTCTGCCCCAGCATCGCATCTATCATCTCTTCCTACACCCCAGCAAGAACACTCAGAGCTCTGTCCAACATCTCCTGTCCATTCACAAACCCAAGATCAACATAGGAAAAAAAATCTTTATAGCTGTTACCCTGCTGAGAACTGGAATAAACTACCACTAGATATCTGACAGATTAGACCCAAACTCCAATTCAGAAAGGCAGTAAAAAATCACTTAAGCAAAAATAAACTATGTCTGTGCTATCTTCCCCCTGACTGACCCATCTCTCTAAACTACCCTATCTCTCACTTTTCTACTACATCAGTGAAACCTTACCTGTCTCCTAATCACTCTTCATTTCAACACTGCAAGCCATCTTTCCTACCTCTCTGCTTCTAACCTACACTCTTATAAAATTATTTTCATACTTGACCACCTCTTCTCCAATTCACAGCCAGTTTAATCTGTTCTGATATATAACTTTGCAACAGCTAAATGACTAAGCCTAGAAACCCTTACTCACTTTACCTTTAACTACACTGTAACCACTATTCTTTGCCTTGTAAATTTTATCTATATTATTTCTTGTACTCTGCACTGTACGGACACGTGCTGAAATGTAGATTTTTATTTGGCATGTATGTTAAACCTGCTATTGTATATGTCTATGCAAGATTTTGTATTATTATCTTTGTACTAAGTCAGCTTAAGTGTATGTATTTACTGTGGAGCTTTTCTCCGCGGGTCTACACTGAAAAAGGGCTCTATCCCAGCTGGACCAACTCGGTCAACAAATGTCAAATAAATAAATAATAATAACTAAATAAATAAATTGTAGATGTGTTTGTATTATTTTTGAAGACTGCAGAATTAGTATTCTTAAAATGGTTTGTAATACTTTGGAGCTTTTCTCCCCAGACACTGCTGAAAATGGACTCCTTCTCAGTCAGACTTTCCCAGTAAGCAAATGTTAATAAATAAAATAAAAAAATAAATGAAATGAAGTGGAACCTGTGTGTTGAGAGATAGCCTTACAAGACTATCTGCAAATATATAGAGCTGAGTATATTTTTCTGTATTATTCTGTATTATAGAGCTAACTTGTTGCTTAGATATCTGTTGTCTTACTGTTCTGCAAATATACAGAGATCAGTATATATTTTTTTGGTTTTATAGTTTGCACTCTGATTCCTCACATCTCTGTTGAAACTGTCTTCCCCACCCCCCTCATTTTGGTTTCTATAGCTTGTGTGTTGGTAACTCAAGGTTCCCTTAATTTGACTTAATAGCAGCAGCCTGCATTTAAAGTGGAACCTGTGTGTTGAGAGACAGCCTTACAAGACTATCTGCAAATATATAGAGCTGAGTATATTTTTCTGTATTATTCTGTATTATAGAGCTAAATTGTTGCTTAGATAGCTGTTGTCTTACTGTTCTGCAAATATACAGAGATCAGTATATATTTTTTGGTTTTATAATTTGTACTCTGACTCCTCACATCTTTGTTGAAACTGTCTTCCCCACCCCACTCATTTTGGTTTCTATAGCTTGTGTGTTGTTAACTCAAGGTTCCCTTAATTTGACTTAATGGCAGCAGCCTGCATTTAAAGTGGAACCTGTGTGTTGAGAGACAGCCTTACAACACTATCTGCAAATATATAGAGCTGAGTATATTTTTCTGTATTATTCTGTATTATAGAGCTGAATTGTTACTTAGATATCTGTTGTCTTACTGTTCTGCAAATATACAGAGATCAGTATATATTTTTTGGTTTTATAATTTGCACTCTGATTCCTCACATCTCTGTTGAAACTGTCTTTCCCACCCCCCTCATTTTGGTTTCTATAGCTTGTGTGTTGTTAACTCAAGGTTCCCTTAATTTGACTTAATAGCAGCAGCCTGCATTTAAAGTGGAACCTGTGTGTTGAGAGACAGCCTTACAAGACTATCTGCAAATATATAGAGCTGAGTATATTTTTCTGTATTATTCTGTATTATAGAGCTAAATTGTTGCTTATATATCTGTTGTCTTACTGTTCTGCAAATATACAGAGATCAGTATATATTTTATTGGTTTTATAATTTGCACTCTGATTCCTCACATCTCTGTTGAAACTGTCTTCCCCACCCCCCTCATTTTGGTTTCTATAGCTTGTGTGTTGTTAACTCAAGGTTCCCTTAATTTGACTTAATAGCAGCAGCCTGCATTTAAAGTGGAACTTGTGTGTTGAGAGACAGCCTTACAAGACTATCTGCAAATATATAGAGCTGAGTATATTTTTCTGTATTATTCTGTATTATAGAGCTAAATTGTTGCTTAGATATATCTGTTGTCTTATTGTTCTGCAAATATACAGAGATCAGTATATATTTTTTTGGTTTTATAATTTGCACTCTGATTCCTCACATCTCTGTTGAAACTGTCTTCCCCACTCCCCTCATTTTGGTTTCTATAGCTTGTGTGTTGTTAACTCAAGGTTCCCTTAATTTGACTTAATAGCAGCAGCCTGCATTTAAAGTGGAACCTGTGTGTTGAGAGACAGCCTTACAAGACTATCTGCAAATATATAGAGCTGAGTATATTTTTCTGTATTATTCTGTATTATAGAGCTAAATTGTTGCTTAGATATCTGTTGTCTTACTGTTCTGCAAATATACAGAGATCAGTATATATTTTTTGGTTTTATAATTTGCACTCTGATTCCTCACATCTCTGTTGAAACTGTGTTCCCCACCCCCCTCATTTTGGTTTCTATAGCTTGTGTGTTGTTAACTCAAGGTTCCCTTAATTTGACTTAATAGCAGCAGCCTGCATTTAAAGTGGAACCTGTGTGTTGACTGACAGCCTTACAAGACTATCTGCAAATATATAGAGCTGAGTATATTTTTCTGTATTATTCTGTATTATAGAGCTAAATTTTTGCTTAGATATCTGTTGTCTTACTGTTCTGCAAATATACAGAGATCAGTATATATTTGTTTGGTTTTATAATTTGCACTCTGATTCCTCACATCTCTGTTGAAACATTTCCCCACCCCACCCCCTCCCTGTTCTTGGTTGTAGTTTAAATTTGGTGGCTTTTGCAGTGCCCGCCCCACTGTAGATTTGATCTAGGACACTCCCCCGTCCCATCTCTTTGCCGCATTCTACCCAATAAACCTTTTCTGCACTTGCTTTTAGTCCTTTTCTAATTTAATTACATTTTTTTCAAACTGTGTGTGGACTAATATTGCTACATACTCAAGTGTGCCAGCTTGCACTGCATGTGAATTGTTTTTACTACTGTTTTTGCTACTTTTCTGAAAAAAATAAATTGTAAGCCTGTTTCCTACCTTTCCTGTAATTAGTGTTCCAGATACAGATTTGCTGTATCCAGGACTATTTGTAAGCTTCTGAGCCCCCCAAGCCTTTCTGTGTTGGAGGGAAGCCTTCTAGCATATTAGTGGGAGTGGTAAGCACTAGGTAACCTGTCTACTACATAAGGAGTGGTTCTGGCTCAGAATTTGTAGTTATTGGCCATTTGGGCGGTCTTCCATCTCTCAACTTTCTGATTTGAAGGCCTGCATTTGCACTTGTTTCTGTCCTGTAACTCCTGGGCCCATCTCATTTGCTCACTCATAAAAAATAAATAAATAAATAAAATTATCTGATTTTACTGTATTTGTGTTTCTTCCTACTTTATTTTGCTTTTGCGTCATCTTAAAAGTACTCAATTGTATTTATTACTGCTTGGTGTAACTCATTCTAAGCCTTTTAGTTTAAGCACTTGGGCTTCAGACCAGTTGTTTTACATTAAGAAGGTTTGTGGTCTGCACTGTAGTGGCAGAACAGGTAGCTTTCATCCTTTTAAGTTGGGAACTGCTGATTGAGGGCTCAGTGTCTGTTATTCTAAAAGTGTATTAATTCTGGTTTAAGCACTTGGGCTTCAGGCCAGTTATTTTACATTAAAAGGGTTCGTGGTCTGCACTCTTGTGGGAGGAGATGCTGGGATCTGCCCTTCTGAGCTGGGAATTTCTGGTTAAAGGCTTATAGTGCCTGCATATTTGAATAGCTTCTTACTGAAATTGGTACACCTTGTTTGCTGTAGCATAGACTAGATCCAGGCCTGCTGAATCTAGCTTTGTTTGTATAACTTCAGCACTAATCCAGGCATTCTTTAAAGTATTAAATTGTATTTATTACTGCTTGGTAGTAACTTGATTAAAGTGTAACTATATTTCTAAGTCTTTTGGATTAAGCACTTGGGCTTCAAACCAGTTGTTTTACATTAGGAAGGTTTGTGGCCTGCACTGTGGTGGCAGGACAGATAGCTTACATCTTTCTAAGTTGGGAACTGCTGATTGAGGGCTCAGTGTCTGTTATTCTAAAAGTGTAATAATTCTGGTTTAAGCACTTGGGCTTCAGGCCAACTGTTTTACGTTAAGAAGGTTTGTGGTCTGCACTGTAGTGGCAGAACAGGTAGCTTACATCCTTCTAAGTTGGGAACTGCTGATTGAGGGCTCAGTGTCTGTTATTCTAAAAGTGTATTAATTCTGGTTTAAGCACTTGGGCTTCAGGCCAGTTATTTTACATTAAAAGGGTTTGTGGTCTGCACTCTTGTGGGAGGAGAGGCTGGACTCTGCCCTTCTGAGCTGGGAATTTCTGGTTAAAGGCTTATAGTGCCTGCATATTTGAACTGTTTCTTACTGAAATTGGTACACCTTGTTTGCTGTAGCATAGACTAGATCCAGGCCTAGCTTTGTTTGTATGCTTGTTGTTTGTTTGCTTGTTATTTCCCTGAAATGCTAATTCCACCTAAAACGCAGCTTTTCAGCGCTTCTGTGGATCCCTAGTGATATCTGCATTGCTTGCTGTACTTATTTCCTTGTTTCACTTGAAAGAAAGTTACTATTTGTCATTTTTGCATTTAAGTTACCTGTAACACATTGCATTTAAGTTACCTGCACTTGCTCACTAAAGCAATTATATAAGTCAGCACTAAAAAATTAAAAGCACTACACCCTCACAAACTCCTCTTGAGTACCTTGTTCCCCATTGGCCCTTTTTTTCAATTATAAAGGAATTCCCAATACTATTCTAGCATGTCCAAAGGTCAGTTGTCAATCTCCTCTCTGGTCCAGCTGGTGAATCTGGGAATCTTGAGGCAATGTTACAACTGCCTCATGTACACAGACAATTCTCTCCTCCTCCCAACAAATTCCAGCACATGTGAGAGATGCAACAATATAGCCATACTGGAAGCTAAGCTCTCTCAACTCAGTACTGGCGAAACCAGTCAGGAGGAGAAGGAAACCACACTCACTACAATTCCAGTCTCACATAGACCTACCACGACAGCAAACCAAACACATAAACACACAAAAACATACTCAGAGGCTCTAAATAAAAATCTGCCTAAGCAGCAGAGACCTCCAAAGCAGACACCCAAGCAACCGCTACCCCAAAACAAAACACGTGCAACACATAGCTCACAAAGCCAGTGTGCCAAACAGTCACAGCCCTTAAGGTGAAACAACACACCTGATACACTTGTAATAGGTGACTCTATCGTCAGGCACACTGACGTCCCGCTCACCAGGCTGAACAAGGAGAAGATCACGGTGAGCTGCCTGTCGGGCGCTAGGATCCGCCACATAACACAAGCACTCAGGTCACTCCAAGGCAAGTACAAATATGACTCAGTCATTGTCCATGCTGTGTGAATGACCTGAGACGTACCTCCCTGGACTACATGAAAAGAGACATAGAGGAGCTCTCTGAGCATGTAGCCCAGGCCGGTATGACCCTGACCTTGAGTAGCATCTTACCCTCACTAAGAATGATGCCACAATATGAAGACAAGATGATCAATTTCAACAATTGGCTTAAGTATTGGTGTCATTCAAAGGGGATCAATGCCTGTCAGCCTGGGATGACATGCTCGACAAGCCACGATGCTTCACTAGGGACGGCTTGCACCTGTCACCCCTGGGCTTTCGGATATTGGCAAAGGCTCTTGCTACCCCCATAGTGCCTTTTTTAGGCAAGGCTCAAAAGACAAACCCACCTCCATAGGTATCACAAGGGATAAGAAATTAAGAGTAATGCTACTCAACGCCAGAAGTCTAAACCTCAAGATGCACGCACTCAAAACTCTCCTTAGCATGGAGAACATCGATATCTGTGCAGTAACAGAAACCTGGTTCAAGGCTCCTGAGAGCACCCCAGCACTACCAGGTTATTCCTCATACCATGCTTTTCGGCCCCAAAACTTGGACCGAACCACAAAAGGAGGGGGAGTATCAATATTCGTCAAAGATACCCACACTTCCAGGTTGGTGGCACAGCATGAAGCATCAGAGACTATCCATGTGCAACTAACAGTGGGTAAAACTGCCTTCCAGTTTATAGCCTGCTACAGACCACCCTCCCAAACCCAGGAACCCCACTCGGCCTTCCTGAGAACACTGGAAAATATGAAGGTCTCTCCAAACACCATTATATTTGGTGACTTCAACTACCCAAACATAGACTGGGAGCCTTACTCTAGCTCCAACACCCTAGCCCAAAGGTTCCTAGAATTTATAAACTCAAATGCTATGGAACAACTTGTTACCACTCCCACAATAGGGGAAAACATACTGGACCTGATCATCACCAGCATGGGGACTCTATGCTCCAGACCAGAAGTGTATCCCTCACTGGTAAGATCAGACCATAAACTAATCTCACTGGATATTCACATCCCGACTCCACCCCCTGCCCTGAAAACCACAGTGAAAAACTTCTCTAAAGCAAATTTCACACTCCTCAAAACCGAGGTGGAATCCTTCAAAGCCCCCAGGCCTGTGGAAAATACGGTCCAGACCGCAGAATCCTTTATAAACGTATTATATGAACACCTTCAGGAATGCATGGATCATGCAATACCAAATAAAACCAAGACCCAATCCTCCAAAGGCAGATGTCCTGTCTGGTGGACCCCAGCCATAAACAAACTATACAACAGAAGGAGGAAGCTACTACATGATAGAGCAAAATCCCAAAAAGGGAAGGCATCTCTGATCAGTATTAGCAAAAAACTACGGGCACTCATAAAATCGTCTAAGGCCAGCTTCGCGAGAAAAATTGCACAGGACACTAAGGATAATCACAAGGCTTTCTTTAGTTTTGTTAGGAACCTGGGTGGGAATTCCCAGATATGCTTAGAATTAGTCCAAAATGACAAAAAATACACCGAACCCACAGACATTGCCAACATCCTAGCTGACAGGTTCAGCGCAAACTTCTCCCCCCCCACCAAAAGGGCAAATATCTATCCCAGCAGAGTACTGCCCCCCTGACATCTCAGATGCTCAGGTAAGAGCTGCCCTCTCCAAAGCAAAAAACACAGCATCAATGGGACCAGACCGTGTCCCGGGCTGCGTCCTACATGAACTCCAAGAAGAGCTAAACCCAAACATAAAACTACTGTTCAATCTCAGCCTTACTACAGGATATGTACCCAAAGAGTGGCGTACAGCAACAGTGATCCCTCTCCACAAAGGTGGTGCCTCAACGGATCCTGGAAACTATCACCCCATAAGCCTGACTAGCTTGGTCTGCAAAGCTATGGAAAGGATCATCATGGACCTCATAAATAAATATATTGGGGACCTACACAGACTGGATCCTACCCAGTTCGGCTTTGTTAAGGGCAGATCCTGCCTCTTAAACCTGGTTGATTTCTTTGAAACAGTCACCAAGGCCATTGATGATGGGAAGGTGGTCCACACAGCCTACCTGGACCTCGCAAAAGCCTTCGATACAATACCCCACTCGGACATTATAGATAAGCTCACCAGCTTAAATATAAACCCCTATGTCACTAGATGGGTTGCAAACTGGCTCAAGGACAGAACCCACATGGTTAGAATTGCTGGAGCCATGTCAGACTCCAAACCAGTTACAAGTGGCGTCCCACAAGGCTCAGTCCTGGGACCTCTCTTGTTCGGTATATATTTCTCGGAGGTACAGGCCAACACGGAAGGACTGTGGCTGACCAAGTTCACAGATGACTGCATATGGGTGCCATAATCGACTCTCCAGCCAACACAAACATCCTCCAAAAGGGCCTCATAGAAACAGACAACTGGTGCCAGAGCCATGGCCTCAAGCTAAATGCCAAAAAGTGTATAGTCATCCTCTTTGGCAAAAACAAAGTACCCACAAATTACCACATAGGTGGTAATCCATTAAGTACAGAAGAAGTAATTAGGGACCTGGGGACCAAAGTTGATAGCATTCTCTCATTTGACAACCACGTGGCCAAAGTGGTTAGAAAAACATTTTATATAGCCCACCTAATCATGAAGGGATTCACATCTAGATCAGCGGAGGTCATCGTGCCTCTTTACTCATCCCTCATCAGGCCTATAATTGAGTACAATGCCCCTTTTGGAATGTACCTTACCAGACACCTGCAGCAACTGGAAAGACCTCAAAAGTACCTCACCAAGACGATCAAAGGGCTCAAACAGATGCCATATGCTGCCCAGTTAAAGAAACTCCAGCTCTACTCAGTGGCATACCGCCTGCTCAGAGGCGATCTGTGCCTGATGTATAAAGCCATGTCCAACCAGGAATTAATGGACATGCTGAACCTCAGAAAATCCAAATCCCATCGAGCTACGCACTCGAGAGACTTGAACCTCAGCACTGAAATAAATAGGACGTGCTGGAGGGACAGATTCATAACCCAGAGGCTCCCATCACTCTGGAATAAAATCCCAGTCCAGGTTAGGCAGAGTCCCTCATTGACTCTCTTCAAGAGGAATCTTGATGAGTGGATGGGAGATCGTAGGTTTACCCCGGGTATCACTTCTGTGTCACTGTTAGACAGAGGCACAGTATACTAACCTCGAAAAAGGGCATAGCAAAATTAATTTAAAATGGTTGGCGAAAGCCAAACACACTCTGGCTGGGCTTATAAATGCCCTAGGGCAGTTCATAGGTATTCAGCATGGGGTCCAGAATACCATTTTTAAGGAGCTATATACAATTTTATTGTTCCTTCACAGCAGTCTCTGATTAACTGACTTGCTCAAAATCACATTTTAAACTAAGGGAATCAACACCTGGACTACAACAAGCAGTTCGGTAACAGCTCATAGCCTTAATCCTCTATGCTATTTGTCCAACCAGTTGACAGCTTTTAAAATAGGGAAATCATAAAAGGGAGATTAGTATGCAAGTGGCACAGAGTAACAGTTCTGTACCAAGAGAAGAAATGGCTAAATAGCAGATAGAAGATAGTAAAACTCAATTAGCGAAGAAAATTAAAAAATATCCAGACATAGGGATTATTTAAGGAAAGTGAAAACAAACACAGCCTCTGAATAAGACAGTGTCATTACAGACTTGTATAATGTAACTAAATATGATTATGTGGAAATATTGGATTATCTGTTCAAGAAACATTTAGAAAATGTGGATTGTATGCATCATGGAAAGGTAGCATCTTAGTCCTGATTTTCAAAAAAGAAGATAAAAGAAATCCTACAATGTAACACATTTTAGACACATTACCGAACACTGAACACTTTGCAATTAAATTCTGCAGGAAATAAATCAAGAAGTTATTTAAAATGGTCTCATACTGGTTGTATTTTGTATGTATGAAAAATCTCAACCATTTTGCTTCATTTTATGACACAGTAGAAAATTATGTTCATATTTGTAAGCATAAAATTTTTCATGAGTTACCTAGATTTGCAGCAATTTATGAGAATCTATATAGAATGATAGTTAAATACATTAAACATAATAATAATAATAATAATAATAGTTGTATAGTAACAACTGGAATAAGGTTCATATAACATCATTGGTAAGGGATACTAAATGCTTCTATTAAAAAGGGTAGTAAGTCAAAGACGTATGTTGACACTATGTTATTTTTAATTTACATAAATCTAATGATTAAAATGATTTCAGATATGAATACTCATTTTATATTGGTAAAACCTAGCATCCACTGAGAAAAAGGATATATTAACATTATTATGATATTTTTAAGAACAATACAAATAATGAATTATTTAAGTGCATGTTAACATGATGGTTCGACCAACATCAAGTTTATAAATATAGAAAAGATTATGAAAAACCCTAGAGGATGGCCTTGGGAAATGAGAATTGAGTATGAGGAGCTACGGTAGCAGTTTAGTTTCAATGCTGCAGTATTCCTAGGATTGAATGATCATATTTCAGTTAATAGTGTCTTGAGTGTAAGAAATCTCCAAATAAATATACTACAGAAACAAATTAAAACTAAGTTTTATAAATAATATCTTAATATAATAAATATATTTTTAAAAATGTATATTTTTAGATACTTCATCAGACAAACTATTCATTTTATACAGATGAAAAAAATATCAAAATCTATTCCATATGTAAATGAATTTTACTACACACTAAAGATTTTATTACTTCATAGAGAAATTTATTGTGTTTGTAGTATTTGTATCAATTTCACGTAAGTGTATGAAGTCATTAATTAATTTTCAGTGGATGCAGGAATCTAAAATGTTACCGTTTCCAATTTTTACTGTACTTATGGTCTGTATTCACTGACTCAGCTAACAGGTCATTTAACATTATTATACCATCAGAGTGAGGTATAAAAGTATTATACATGTTTTCTAAGGCTTGACAGAACTGTCTTTTTATACAAGTGTGGAAATTTTATTTGAAATGTGTTTTTCTTAAGGTTTATACTTAATACGTATGAAAACAGTATTGATTGTGTATGTTCTTTTAATATATGTTTTAACGTATAATTGAGCGCTCATTAGAATTGTTTTAGTTGGATTATGCCGTATGGGTGAAGTTTATTAACTAACATTGGCCCTAGGCGTGAGTGTGTGTGTGTGTGCCTTCCATGGAAGGTTGGGCTGGCAACTCGACACTGTAAAATTCCACTGCCAATCATGAGCTGACAAGGTGATCTGCTGTGGTAACCCCTAACTGGGAAAAGCAGAAAGAGAGAGAGAGTGTTAATTTACTCTAGTTCTGGGAAAGTCTAGTGATTTAAGAGAACAAAAGTATTCAACTCAAGTTAATAAATACTCAAAATTCTAATCCGGCAGTACTGTTTTCATTTTATATTCCTGGCCAGTGTTTGCTGTGACTATATTTGTTTCATGAATACAGATGTATCGAAAGCAGAGAAGTAAAATGTCCAGTAAAAGGTGTAATTTTGACACAGAGTCTTCAGGTTTTTAAATAACAAATGGTTGGAAAAATGAAGCAGAATTAAAATTAAAAATAAATGCAGCCAGCCTGTACCTGTAGGATAGAGGGGTAAAGCCCTGACTACAGCCCAGGCAACCTAATCTCAAGTAGTGATGTATCGAAAGCAGAGAAGTAAAATGTCCAGTAAAAGATGTAATTTTGACACAGAGTCTTCAGGTTTTTAAATAACAAATGGTCAATGTGGAAAAATGAAGCAGAATTAAAATTAAAAATAAATGCAGCCAGCTTGTACCAGTAGGATAGAGGGGTAAAGCCCTGAGTACAGCCCAGGCAACCTAGTCTCAAATAGTGAGTCAGAGACTTGAAGGCGCAGGCAGTGAGGATAGGGTACACCCATCCTAGGATGAATGAATGGTTGCTCCTACCTGTCTCATGCTGCTAATCTGGTGACAAGGCCTTGGCTGAAGAACTGAGGCATATCATCATACAGGGAGCCATGGTTAGGAAGATGTGGCCACCAGTGACAATGACAGCCTCTGTTAATGCATGTAGGAGAGCATGCATGTACAGACCTGTGGGCATAGCTGGCCTTTGTGGTAATTTGCATGTTCATATCGCCATCAGGAGTGGGGTTAGGACAGAAAAATGAAAACATTCTCATTGCTGGTATGAAAGTGACAATACAAAGGAATCCTCATGGTTTCCCAGAGGTGACTTCCTTGGACAAGGTAATATCTGATCAAGAGGATCCTGGATGATGGGGTGGATGACAAGCATGAGAGGGAATGCAAAAAAGTACAGCCAGCCATAAACTGATGGCTTTTATTTCAAACAAAAAAGTTATAATATATATATGCATGGTCAACATTTGGAAGAAAAAGACTCATAAATATCAATGACTGGTATTTTCAAATAATAATTCCAAAAGGCACATTCACATCACTTAAAAACACAAACTAAGAAAACTGTTTGTACACTTCATCAGTTTGATTAAGCTTAAGGACAGTATTAAATGACTTCTCTGATAATAGTCATAAAATGCAAGATAAACATCCTTTTAATGTACAATGCAGGAATATAGAGAATCAAAGAAAATAAATGACCTCTCAAAATTGTTTACATATCTCTTCATCATGTTGAACTACCAAAATTGTACCCAACATTTTGCCTAACAGAAGAACTTTAAATGAACAATGAAGAATAAATTATTCACATTGGAATCTTAACTACCAGCTGAAAACAGATTACTAGATGAAGAATTATTGAAGAATTGTATGTTTGTGATTGACCAGTTAGCTAGCTTGATTATTTAGTGACTTTCTGTCCATTGCACAGTGGGGGTCAGCAGTGCCATGTATAGATGCAGGCTCTAAGAATCCAACTTTCTCTATAAAATAATTCCTGAGTATCCAGTAGTGTGGTGAGCACTTGGTTTGCACCAGAGCAGTTGTACTCTGAGAGACCACACTAACAGTGTAGTTCCTAGCTCAATAAAATCCAAGTAAACCTGCCATAAAAATGCCTAGACTTCTGCTCTACTGTGGTTTGTGCATGAAGAAACTACACAATGGAATAGGCAATTTCTTTCTGTTTCTGCAGCCATTTTGATGGAAATGGGATACTGACACAATGCAGCAATTATCTCCAGTTTATGGATGGCCGTCTAAAAAAAATCAGATACAGTGTGTGAGAGATGTAACTATCCATTGTAGGTGGAGATGCTATATCTACCAATCAGGTAGTCGGAAAAAAAAAAAAAACATTTTCTAATCATCACTCGAGCTACTGACCAAGCACATAGACTCACGTATGTTGAGGCATTAGAAATTATCCACCAAACCACAAAGGCCTCCTTGATGCAACAACAAAAATACTCTGGACATGCACCCACTAGGGGCACCAACATCCTTGATCTGATCCTCACAAACATGGGGAAGTTTTTCAGTCACCCAAGTGTTACGTCCTCACTTGTAGGTCAGACCATAAAGTTCTCACCGTTGAAATCAAAGTAAAACCTGCCACCATATCCAACCCTGGTATAATTAGAAATTACTCCAAAGCAAATCAGCTATTACTGAGTGACACCCTAGCAAAATTTCAAGCTCCCCAAACCCAGTGAACACTGTTGCCAATGCAGAATTGTTCACAGAAACTCTATACCATGTAAATATCCACAATGAGGCAGCTGTACACACCTAAAATAGGAATATGTCTGCCCTTAGGTTATATTAGAACTAGGCTAACTGTCCTTGTGGGCCATTTTAAGCCTAGTCAATTATTCCATTTAAGAATCAAATTCTGTACCTTGTGTCTGCAAGGTAAACATATTAACCATTATGCCAACCCCCTCGGACACCAACTCAAAGTACAAAGCACCCTGGTGGAATCTCAATATCAACTAGAAATTTTTCAAAAGAAAGTAAACAATGGCCAAGACTACAAAGTGCACTATCATACTAAAATAGCAACTCAGATGTCTAGTCAAATCCAGCAAAGCCAGATTTGAGGTAAAGATAGCCTTTCAAGCAAAAGGCAACCATAAAGTCTGCTTGAGCTATGTACGCAACTTCAAAGGGAACACACACTATTGTGCTAAAATAATTGTAAATGGAATCACCTATATGGAGCCAGGAGGATAACGTAAACTCACTAGCTGACAGGTTTATCTCCAGTTTTTCTCTACTGTCCCCCAGACACCTCATAAAGATGCCCTCAACCATAACTCCTCAGCTATCACTAGAAATCAAGTCAATTTTAGTACAGCCCCTTGTCTTAATTGTAGTTGTTGTGTTGACATCTGTAATAAGCAGTCTTTTTAAGGAGAGGTGCTATGTCCAATGCTTTAGCTAAACACAAAATTGATAATGGGGTGTCCCATAACTTTAAATTTAAAGTCCTAGAGGTGATATATAAAAGTTTAAGACAAGGAGACATAAATAATAAGTTAGAAATGTCCGAGCATAAATGGATTATTAGACTTGAAGCGGACAGGGCACCTGGACTTAATAATATGGTAACTATTAAACCTGTACTAATAGCTAGACAAAAACAATATAAATGATGTTTTACATATTTAAGATGAATGTTTATGTGATTTTATAAAATCGTATAGGAATGTTTTTTGCATACATATGTTTTAATGGGTTCCCTATCAGAAGCCTGAAACACTATAAGCCTGAAAATCAAAATCCTGAAAACTATAGACTGAAAGTTCAAAATCCTGAAAGACCAAAATCCTGAAACTCAAAATCCTGAAAACACAAAATGGACATACTGACGTCATTATGGCTTTGCTATTGTTAGCCCTGTGGTGTTGGGTCATGCGTTGGGTTCAGGTAAGTGTGCGGTTGGTTTTATGTTAGGTTAGGGGCGGTTTAAGTGAGTTAGGGTTAGGGCGCAGGTTAGGCATGTATGCAATAGTGACAAATATTGGGGTTAGGGGTGGTTTAAGTGAGTTAGGGTTAGGCTGGGTCAGGTGAGTGTGCGATAGTGACGGACCTTAGGGTTAGGGTTAGGGTCAGGGTCAGTTGGTAGATATTAGTGTATTTATAGTGACATATTAGCATTATTTGTGTTTTCATGATTTTGAGTTTCAGGATTTTGGTCTTTCAGGATTTTGAACTTTCAGTCTATAGTTTTCAGGATTTTGATTTTCAGGCTTATAGTGTTTCAGGCTTCTGATAGGGAACCGTTTTAATGTTAATTGTTTTTATAATTTAATTGGTGGATGTGTCATGTGATATTTTGTATAAAAATGGTGGATTTTATTATAATGTTTGAATACTGCGGAGGGGTTATTTCCCAAAAGCTTTATTTCTGTTAATAAAGTGAGCATTCTTCTATTTATTTGTTTTCTTTTGTTGAATTACGGTTAAAACGTCTAATAGAACTAAACTACAGTTGATCTGTGCTTTGTGTAATTACAGACCTAAACATCTGACTAGTCCCATATGCAAGGCCATGTAAATAATTATCATGGATATCATAAATAAAGACAAAGGAAATCTTCAGACACTGGATCCAACACAGTTTGGATTTTTCAAAGCCAGGTCATGTTTGCTCATACTGGTGGACATCTTCAAAAAAGTCACCAAAGCTATAGACGAGGGTAAACTGTACACACTGCCAATCTTGACCTGGCCAAAGCATTTAACACTATTACTCATTCAGGTATTATCAATAAACTCACAAAACTAGGAGTAAACTCCTATGTCCCCTGTTGGATAACCACATGGCTCACAGATAGGATACAGGAAATTAGGATAGAGGACTCCACCTCCACAAAAAGGCCAGTCACCAGTGGAGTCCCTCAGGGCTCAGTGCTGGGGCTTCTCTGTTTGGCACCCATTTTTCAAAAGTCAAAGCTAACATCAAAGGCTTCTGGTTGATCAAGTTGAGTGCAAACTTGGCATGACTATAGAGTGCCTCAAAGGCACTAACATCCTGCAAGAGATGCAAGAGGGTTTGTTGCAAACTAATAATTGGTATCAGAGCTACAGTCTAAAAATTATCGATGTATGGTGCATGTGTGTGTGTGTGGGGGGGGGGTTCTGCCTGGGAGGTTGCAGTATGGGGGATAGTAAGGGCAAACTTGGAATAAGTGTGCGTGTGTGTGTGTGTGTGTGTGTGTGTGTGTGTGTGTGTGTGTGTGTGTGTGTGTGTGTGTGTGTGTGTGTGGTGGGGGGGGCATTGTGGGAGGTGAAACTTCCCTTGACTAACAAGCAAATCTTGCAATACTTGGGGGAATACTAAACAACAAAGACTGTTAAATACTACCCTAAGTCACTTAAACAGTTAATAGAAGAGCAGATTTTGTAGCTTGAAAGAGGTATGGTGGAGTCACCAAGGACACTTTTTATATCAATCATCATCATTAATTCTGTTTTCTCCCATTTTCTACATGGGTTAGGGTGTTGTTTCATCTATCACTATCTCTCTCAATTCAATGTCACTCTCCTACCTTCTTTCACAGTCATGCTTGACTGCTGCAGATCTTTTCTCACACGATACATCCATCTCCTCTTGCCTTCTTTCTGTCTGCCCCAAATATTCTTCACCAGCCTGTCTCCTACTTTTCTGTGCATGTGCCCAAACCACCATAATCTGTTCTCTTTGACCTTCTCTGCAATTGGAGCTACTTGGGTTTCTGCTCTGATTTCCTCATTTCTTCCTCTCTCCCACACTGTACAGCCTACCACCCATCTCAGGCACTTCACCTCCATCACCTCTAGCTTCCTTAACTACTCTGCCTTTACTGCCCAGGTTTCTGTACCATAGAGTAGTACTGGTTACAACACTGCTTTGAACACCTTTTTTTCAGCTTTGTTGCCATTTTCAGTCATACACTACCCCTGCCACTCTGTTGTCACTCTGTCCCATTTGGTTGCAGCCCCTCTGATTCTACCTTTGGCTTCCTCTTTCAGTCTTCCCTTCTCCTCCAACACATAGGTTCATAGGTTGGTACTAGGCTATCAGCCCTAGGGCCTATACAAGCCTAGCCATAACAATTCCCTGGCTATTTCTTCCCACACTATTTACTTCCCTGGACCCCTGTCTAGCAGGGCAACTGACGTGATCCCCGGGGTGAATTTCCTTTCTCCCATCCAGTCATCAAGGTTCCTTTTGAAGAGGGCCAAAGAGGTACTCTGCTTAACATGTATGGGCAATTTATTCCAGAGTCTGGGGAGTTTCTGGGTCAGGAGCCTATCCCTCCAGCATGTTTTGTTTATTGTGATGACAAGATTTAGATCCCTGGAGCGTGTGGCTCTGAGGGATTGGGATTTCTTTAAGTGTAGCATGTCCAACAGCTCTGGGTTTGACATGGCCTTGTATGTTAAGCAGAGATCGCCTCTGAGTAGACGATATGCGACAGAGTATAGCTGGAGTTTTTTAAGGCGGTCAGCGTAGGGCATCTGCTTTAGGCCTGTGATTCTTTTAGTGAGGTATTTCTGCGGCCTTTCCAGTTGTTTCAGATGTCTTGAGAGGTACATACCAAACGGGGTGTTGTATTCTATAATGGGTCTAATGAGGGATGAGTACAGTGGGACAATGACCTCCTTTTTTCTGGATGAAAAGCCCTTAGTGATGAGGTGTACCACATAGAAGGATTTCCTGACTGTTGTGGCGATGTGGTTATCGAAGGTGAGACCACTGTCCACCTGTGTCCCCTAAGTCTCTTATCACACTTTCGGTGTTTAGTGTACTGCCACCTATATGGTAATTCATGGAAACATGTTTTTTCCCAAAGGGGATAACTATACATTTCTTGGCATTGAGCTTGAGCCCATGGCTCTGGCACCAAGCATCGGTTTCTGTAAGGCCCTTTTGTAGAGTATCCACATCATTTGGGGATTCAATTATGGCTCCCAGTTTGCAGTCATCTGTGATCTTTGTTAGCCAGAGTCCCTTAGTGTTGGCCTGTACTTCAGAGAAGTAGATGCCAAACAAGAGCGGTCCCAGGACTGAACCCTGAGGTACTCCACTTGTCACTTGTCTGGAGCTGGATTTGGAGTCAGCTACTTTTACAGTGTGGGTTCTATCAGTAAGCCAGTTAGCAACCCATTGGGTGACGTAGGGTTTAATGCCCAGCTTAGTAAGTTTATCTATGATTCCAGAGTGGGGGATGGTGTCAAAGGCCTTGGCAAGGTCTAGATAGGCTGTGTGGACCACCTTACCCTTGTGCATGGTTCTGGAGACTGATTCAAAGAAGTCAATCAGGTTCAGGAGACAAGATCGGCCCTTCACAAACCCAAAATGGGTGGGGTCCAGTGTTTGAAGGTTGCCAATGTCTTTGTTTATAAGTTCCATGATAATACGCTCCATGGCCTTGCAGATAAGGCTTGTCAGACTGATGAGACGGTAGTTTCTGGGCTCCAAGGTGGATCCCCCCTTGTGGAGTGGGATAACTGTAGCTCTGCGCCACTCAGTGGGCACGAAACCTGAGGTGAGGCTATGATTAAACATGACACTTAGATGAGGTGCCAGTTCATATTGTAGTTCATGTAGTACACAGCCCGGGATGTCATCTTGTCCCATGGATGCTGTATTCTTAGCTTTGGAGAGTGAGTTTTTACCTGTGTGGCTGTTATTACCAGAATTTGGCAATCTTCTGGTATTGAGATGGGCCATTTAGGGGGTGAGAGGGGGGTGAAATTGGCACTGAATCGATCTGCCAGGATATTGGCAATATCCTTGGGATCAGTATATTTAATGCCATTCTGTTTTAGCTCAAAGCAGATCTGAGCATTGCCATTTAGATTCTTGACATAGTTATAGAATGCCTTGTGGTTGTCTTTGGAATCTTTGGCAATTTTATTTTCGTAACTAGCTTTGGAGGATTTCATGAGGGATCTCGGTTTCTTACTGAGGCTGGTAAGGGAGTTTTTTGCATCCTTGGATTTTCCTCTTTTCTGCAACAGTTTCTTCCTTTTGTTGTAAAGTTTGTTTATGACAGGGACCACCAGATTGGCTTCCTTTTTTTGGATGAGAGCATCTTGGTTCTATTTGGGATGGCACGATTCATGCATGAGTGAATGTGCTTGTACAGTGCCTTAGTGTAGGATTCAGCAGTTGAACTTTCAGTTCCCGTCTGCATGGGTGTCATGAAGTTTGTCACTTCTGACTTGAGTAGCATGAAGTTGGCTTTGGAGAAGTTTTTTATGGAGGTTTCCTTACTGGGGGGGTGGGATGTGGATGTTAAGGGTGATTAGCTTATGGTCAGACCTGACTAACGAGGGGGTGACCATAGGTGTGGAGCATCGATTTCCCATGTTGGTAATGACCAGGTCTAGGATATTGGAGCCCTGGTGGGACTATGGATTAGTTGATCCAGGGCATTGGAATTTATGAATTCCAAGAACCGTTGGGCAAAGGTGTTGGTACATGAGTAGTTTTCCCAGTTAATGGCAGGGTAGTTAAAATCACCCAGTATTAGGGTGTTTGGTTCTATCTTAATATTTTCCAGCATGTTTAGAAAGGTGTAGTGAGAATCTTGGGGTATGGTGGGGGATCTGTAGCAAGCTACAATTTGAATTGCAGTCTTACCTAGTGTTAGTTGCACCTGGAGAATTTCAGATGCATTGTGTTGGGCAACTAGCCTGGTGGTGTGAATATCCTTGGTGACTATTGACACTCCTCCACCTTTAGTGTTTTGGTCCTGATTTGGTGGCCGAAAAGTGTGGTCAGAGTTGTAGCCTGGTATTGCAGGGGTGCTCTCTGGAGCCTAGAACCAGGTCTCAGTTACTGCACAGATATCAACATTCTCCACTTTTAGGAGTGCCTCGAGAGAGTGCATTTTAAGGTGTAGACTTCTAGCATTGAGTAGCATTACCTTCAGATTTTGCATTCTTGTACCTGTTATGGTGATGGTTTTGTCCTTCGAACTTTGCCTAAAAAAGGCACTATAGGGGTGGTAAAAGCCATAGCCAGTAACCTGAATCCCAGGGGCGACAGGTGCAGACCATCTCTGGCAAAGCATTGTGGTCTGTCAATCATGTCGTCCCAGGCAGACAGATACTGGATCCCCTTTGAATGACACCAGAAGCTTAGCCAATTGTTAAAGTCAATCATTTTGTCCTTATATTGTGGTAACATTCTGGGCGAAGGCAGGATGCTACTCAGGGCTAGGGTCATACCTGCCTGGGCCACATGATCTGAGAGCTCTTCCATATCTCTTTTCATGTATTTCAGGGAGGTACGTCTCAAGTCATTCACTCCAACATGGACAATGACAGAGTCATATTTGTACTTGTTGTGGAGTGTCTTGAGTGCATGCGTTATGTGGTGGATCCTGGCACCCGGCAGGTAGTGACTGTAATTTTCTCCTTGTTCAACCTGGTGAGAGGGACATCAGTGTGCCGGACTATAGAGTCACCTATGACTAAAGTGTTAGGTGCATTGTCTTGCCTTAGGGGCTGTTGCTGGGTGGCACACTGGTGTTGTGAACTATGTGACACTTTGGTTGTGATTGGTGTTTGTTTGCATTTCAGCTTCAGAGGTCCTTGTTGCTTGGGCAGGTTGCAGTTAAAGGCCTCTGCATATGTGGATTTAGTGTTGCTATATGTAGTTGTTGGTGGTGTGGGTTTAGAAGGGCTATGTGTTGCTTGAGGTGTAGTGCGGGCATTAACCTTCTCCTCTTGACTGTCTAGCACAGTCTTGGGTGGAGAGAGCTTTGCTTCCATTTTGGCTATGTAAGTGCATCTCTCACAGGTTGTAGTGTTGGGTGGTAGGAGGAGAGGGTTGTCTGTGTACATGAGGAAATTGCTGCATTGCCCTAGTATGCCCAGATTCACCAGGTGGACAGGAGAAATCATCGGAAGCTGACCCTTGGACATGTCTGATTTGGTGCTTTTTTTTTTTTTTTTTTTTTTTTGTAAAGTACAGGAGCTGTTTTCCCTTACCTTAGCAAGGTACTTTGCAATTATAGGCTGTTTAGTGCCTACTGTTAATTTCTCCTTATTAACAAGGAGAGTTGAGTGCTTGTATCAGTTTAAGGCTTCCTAGTGCTTTCCAGCAGGTATTAGAGAAAGTGCTAGTCACAGGGATGCTTAAAGGTAAGATGAAAAAAAAATGCACACTGCAGTGTGCACTAGAGAAGTTAGATGTGAAAGTAGGTAACTTAAGTTTTACTTGTTTAAAAAGTTAAGGTTTAGTGGAGAGTTACTATTTTTAAAACAGCAAGATGGGTTGAAAGGGGTGGTCACGTTTGTATTCTGGTACTATGGAATACAGTAGGATGGCCAATAAATTTAAATAGTTGAAGGGGAGGGATTTCAAAAATGATGATTTTTTGATTACTCACACAAGCCAGTGAAAGTAGAGAGGAAATGAGATATATGGTCAGATTAACATAAGAGGCTGGCAACTAGAAATACAGTGGTATTTAACAAGACAACTGTAACTGGGTGGTAGGGCGGGAAAAAAATTCTGCCTGACTCAGAAGAGAGAGAGCTGTGGTCTCTTTTGAATTTTTAATATGCTGTTAAAACAGAATGCAAGTAAAACACAAGGTAAAGAAAACAAACCACAGTATTCAAAATACAGAAAGGCAATAAAGTAATACAAAATACAAAAAATAAAAGCAAACTAACCTTTCCTTCACAGCAAAGTGTAGCAGAGTCTGGATGAGCCTCCCAGATACTGGAAACTTTTAATCTGTGCAACCATTTTTCCTTCTATCTCAGTTTCCAGCTTCTTTCGATTTCCTCCATTTGCTGCCATTACAAATGTCTTCTTATCTGTACTCAGTTTCATCCCATGTGCCTTCAGTTTTGCAGTCTGTTCCCCTATCCTTTGCTGAAGTTCTTACTCGGAGTCTGCCTGTACTGCCACTTTGTCTGCATAGAGCACTTGTATTGTTCTGTCCCCTCTGACCTATTTGCTAATGTTGCCCACCACCAGTATGAACAGTGCTGGGCTCAGAACTGAACCCTGATACGTACCCATTCCCATCGGGAACCCCTCTATGAGACAGAGCACTGTTTGTACTTGTGTCATTGGGTCTTTGTACATAGCCTGCTTTAATTCCACCAATGTTTCATTAACTCTGAATCATTGTAGGACTGCCCAAATTAGCTTTTGTTTGGGCCTTGTCATATGCCTTCTCCAAGTTTAGGAATGCCTAGTGTGATTCTTTCCTCATCTCCAGCCTCTTCTCAACTCTCCGTCTCACTGCAGACATCAGGTCAGTTGTGCTGCATCCTAATCTGAATTTGAACTGCTCATCTCCAAACTTACTTTCTACTACTTTGTATATTTGTTTATTGTCCTCCCTCTCCAGAACTTTTATGCAATGTTTGATCCCTCTGTACTGCCACAGTTGTGGATGTCCCTTTTGTTCCTGTACACTAGCACTAGTGTGATTATTCACCAGTCATCTGGGATATGCCTTTCTCTCCATACTGAGTACCCTCAGGAGCCATTTCTCCTGTATCTCACCCAACATCTTTAGCATATCTAGTGTGACCTCATCTGAGAATGCTGCTTTCCTTGACTTAATTTTCATTAGTGCTGTTCAAACTTCTTCTTCTTTTAGGGTAGAGTCCTCTTCTTTCATCATAGGCTGTGTCTGAGGCAGTACAGCTTCTGTGGGGGGTTTCTTCATTCAGAAGCTACTGGAAGTACCCCTTCTATCTGCCTTTGATGTCCTGTGGACTGGTTAGCAGGTTGTTCCTAGCATCCCTTACGAAGGGATTCTGATGATGATCTTCTTTATCTTTTTATCTTTGCTTTGCAAGCTGATAGAGTTTCTTTGTGTCATCTACTGAGTCACTATCCAGAAGCTGTTAGAGTGCCTTTGATGCCTTGTTCTTTGCTATTGCAAATGCTCTTATAGTCTGTTTGTTAGCCAGCCAGTATTCCTTCCTATCCTGGCCCATCTTTTCTATCACCAAGTTTTTCCTGCACTCCTTTCTTTTGATGACTTCCTGGACTTCTCTTTCCAGTTACAGCTTTCCTTGGGTACCTTATTTCCATATCTGGCTCAGTAGCATATCCATACTATAGTCCTTACACTTGCTGTTTTGAGGCACTTCCATTCTTCATCAGCTCCACCTACTAACTCTTTGTCTAGCAGTGCTAGAGACCTGAGTAATTCCTTGAACAGTTGTACTTTCTCTCCAGTCAACTTCCAGGTCTTCAGCCAGCCTGGTCTCTGTTGACCTTAGAGCTTTTTCTGACTACTGCTTACAGCTGATTGTGACAACCAGTGGTTTATGCTGTAGGATGACCATTTTACTGAGAATGACTTTGCAATCACTAATTCTAAACCAGTGCCCTTTCTTAACGAGGAGGAAGTCTACCTGAGTTAAATGCTGGCAACCCTTGTATGTGATCTTGTGGCCATCTCTCTTGCTGAATCATGTGTTGGCCACCATTAAGCCATTTTCCAGAAAGATGTCTAGAATGGCATGTCCTTCTTTATTCCTGTTACCCTGCGCTTGTGGAACCAGGTAGTCCTCATATCCTGTTCAGCTTGTCCTGATACATGCATTCAGGTCACCCATTATCAACAGCAATTTGTGTTGTCCTACTTTATCTAGTAGGTCCTGCAACTCCTGTCTGAATGCACTTTTTTATCACAACCCTTCTTGTCTCTTGGATACATAAGATATCCAGCCTCTGCTGTAGCATCATGTCATCCACTTCCAAGTGGCACCCTTTTAGTGAGCCTACACTGAGTGTAGTAATTCTTAGTTCCTGTTTGGTACGTTGTTTGGTCTTGTGTCTAGTTTTTGCTAAGCACAGCTATCCCAGGCTGAGCAAATGGATACCAGCTGGCAGTAGCTTATTAAGCCAAGGCTGCTGGACTTTTTGGTGGACACACACTGGCTAGTAGTTAGCACATGCACTTCTCCCACTGTTAGCAGGGGTCTCTGGTGTAAGTTGGAGTAGACCAGGTCTTCACCCCACTTGCCACTCATGCCCATTTGGAGATATTAGTCAACATGACCAAATCACCTAGAGTCAATTTTTACACCGTTGAGTTGCTAACCCTGACATGGCATGATGCACAGTCTGTAATCCATGCTGTACTATCTTGAGGATACTGCACACCACACTTTGACTCACAAAGTGGTTGTTCTATACAACTCTTCCTTCTATAGGGCTTCATCTAGAGACTGTACTGCTGCCCACAGCAGCACTCTTAAGTGAGCTTGAGGTGGACACACTCAGCATGTTTTTGGGAAGTGGGAAGAATTCCAATGAGACCTAGAAAGAACATGTAAACTCCATGCAGGCACTGGCCAGAGATCAGGATCAAACCTTGTACCTTGTGCGTGGGAGGCAAGACATTAGCCATTATGGCAACTGGTTTCAATGACTCATTTATATAATAAATGGAACATTTTTTTAGCAAAAAGGATATTGTGAACAATAAGAAGCATGAAATTCTAATATCTGATATTATCGACTGACTGTAATAATTTGTGATTTACAGGGAACAATAAAAATAAAAGAAACCACATCAAAGACATTCTGTTAAAATAGGGACAATAAGAGGTATGAGTGTGTGTGTGTGTGTGTGTGTGTGTGTGTGTGTGTGTGTGTGTGTGTGTGTGTGTGTGTGTGTGTGTGTGTGTGTGTGTGTCTTTCAGTGAGCATTTGAATGAGTGTATGTATGTCTTACCAACATGATGATCTTAGTATTTGTGGTAATCACAAAATGATTCAGAGACAGGGAAATTAGCTGATAATGAGGTATTTCCTCATTGCAGCAATGTGTCTCTGAATCACTGTCTTTCACAATCACTTTTAAGTTCCTTTGTTGCCACAGCCTTACATCTCACAGCTGGCCCACATCTGAATCTTTGCCTTAATTGTAAATTGAAGTCTGTCATTTTCTGCTTGACATAATTCTTGGCATAGTGTGGGTTGTGCACAGATGTGTGTTTAGATTTACTAGGTTGGTGTGTGAAGAACTGATGACAGCATAAGAATGTGTGGGGGAGATGGAGTCAGCAGGAGATATACAAGCATAGTGACATGAGTTGGTTAAGTGAGATTTAAGGAGTTGTTTGAATTTGGAGGTGTTAGTGGTAGTCAGAATGTGTTGAGGAATGGTGTTCCGTATCCAAGAGATGCGATTAGAGTAGAGTGAGTCCCCAAAACTATTGTTTGATTTTGTGACTTTTAGTAGGAATTTGTCAGAGGATCTCAGGCTTCTATTAGTGGTCTGGGGTTGCAGTAGATTTTGGAGAGATCAGTATTTGTTCGGTTTGTATATCATGGTATGGGCAGCTGTCAGTTGGGTGTAGTATAAGAGATTGCGCAGTTCTAGCCAGTTCAGTTGATAGAGAGCGATGCAGTGGTCGGTTTGATGTGGAGAATTAGCTGTGAATCTAGCAGTCTTTTTATAGCGTGTTTCAAACTTATTTAAGTCAGTTTTTTGAGGTTTGTGAAGATAGGTGAAGCATATAGATGGGTGGATAGTAAGTGGGTTCTGGCAACAGATGGTCTGGTGGAGTTTGTAAGGTATGGTTTGACTCTGTAAATTGAGCCTAGTTTTATGTGTTTTTTTTAATTTAGGTAGAGCAGTGGTGCAGTGCTTGACGTTGTCACCTCACAGGAAGTGGTTCTCTGCTGGGGTGCTCTCTCTGCAGAGTCTGCATGTCCTCCCTGCATCCGCACAGGTTTCCTCTGGGTACTCCGGTTTCCTACCACATTCAAATGACATGCATCTGAAGCATTTCTCTCCAGGCCTCCGCTGAAAATAGGCTTGTCCTAGTCAGACTTTCCCTATCAACAAATGTTAAATAAATGAATTAATCAATGTGTTTACTGAATTTTAAGCCTGTGTCAATAGTAACCCCTAGGAGTTTTTTGTGAGTTACAGGTTTTACTATGCTGTTGTCTGATGAGCAGATATTGAAGGAGGATTGGTAGTTGTGGGATTTGTTGTTGGAGAAAATCATTAGCTTTGTTTTTGTGGGTTAAGGATTAGTTGATAGTTGGTGAGCCATGATTCCATAGCTGTGAAGGACTGTTGGGTTACTTCTTTGAGTACAGGGAGGGAGGGTGCAGAGCAGATAAGAGTAGAGTCATCAGCATACTGTATAATAGTGGCAGATTGGGTGACCCTGTGGAGTTTGTTGGTGAAGATTGTGAAGAGGAGTGGGCCTAGAATAGACTGTGGGATACCAACTGTGATGGGTAATAGTGTTCAGTTGAGGTTTAGAACACCAACAGGCTGTCAAATGGCAATCTGACCTCTCCTCCCTATTACCCAATATTGCCAATATTTTTGATTTGGTTGATTGTGACAATGAAACTTGTGAGGACAGCTGTGGTACTGTGTCCAGGGCGGAAGCTGTGTTTGAAGTTGGTAAGAAGATTACTGGAAAGGAGATAATGCATGTGTTGAAGGTGTATACATTTTTCTAGTATTTTAGAAAGTAGAGGCAGTATTGCTATTGACCTATAGTTGGAAAGGTCTTTTGAGGTTCCATCTTTATGGAGTGGGATGGCATAGGATATTTTCCAGAGCTTGGGCACATATTATTCTGTGATGGAGTGGTTTATGAAACAGAGATTGGATAAGAGATGTCTTTGGCTGCTAGTTTTAGATATTCGGTAGGTAATTTATCTGCTGCAATGGTTGTGGGTTTAAGTTTGCTGAGCATTTTTTTATGGTGATGGTTTGGACAGGCTTGAGAGAGAAATTGTTGGAGGTTTCTAAAGGAACTATTGGTGAAGTAGGGGGTACATTATTGTTTTTATTGGTTAATGAGAGTGTGGAGCTGATGAAATACATATTGAACTGGGTAACTAGTTTGTGAATGGAATCTGTGGTGTTAGGGGTAGGCATAGAGGATTGTCCAGTTTGAGCTAGATGTTTTATACTGGACCAGAATTTTGTGGGTTGCTATGGTGTTATTGTTGTAGGTTAGTATAATACTTTTTTGTCAGTTTTGATATACTTTTATCTTTATTCTTAGTTGCCAGTAGTAGTCAAGTGTGGTTTGGTTTTTGTTGGCTTGGTAGTGAATCTATGCTTTGTTCGTGAGCTTGAGTAACTGTTTTGTGTCCTTTGATGGCCACGGTATATAGTTAGTTTTTAATCTGACAGTTCTAGGTGGTGCAAGGTTGTTTAGAATGTCTAGGAATATGTTTTTAAAGTATTGTACAGCTGTGTCTAGATGGAATGATTTTAGTGGGGCCAGTTACATTGTTGGAGGACAGACATAAGAGTATGGGGTGAGATTTTTTTTGTATTGTGAATTTGCTTGTATATGATGTTTTTTGGGGATGTAGATGTTTTCTGAGTAGGTAGGTGGGTAGATAGTCACTGAGGGTATCTGAGAGGCAGCCTGACTGATAGGCTAGTGTACGCTTATTGGTTAGAGTCCAGTCTAGTATGGACTGTCTAGATTTGTCTATTCTGATTGGGGATTGGATTGTTTGGGTGAATCCGTACAGGTTGATGAAGTTAGAGGGGTAATTAGCAGTACAAACAAGACAGGCAGTGTTGAAGTCACCCATTATAATGGCTTCTTAATTACAGCTTTAGGATGTCCTGTGAAGAAAGTCTTCAATTGTGGGGATGTTGTTTCCAGGTGGGATGTAGATCACTATGATGGTTATAAATATTTTTGGGGTTGACTTCTAGGCTGGTTGATAATATCTCCCTAAAGGGCCCCCATACAAAAGCAACAGCAAACACTATTCATAGGTTCATAGGTGTTTAGTAGGTTAATGACTACAAGATACCTTTTAAGCCTAGCCATGCATCCCAAAGTTCTGACAAGTTCTGATACCCTTGATAAGTGTAAGCATGGGCCTGGGAGATGAATCATTTATGGGTTACCTGTGTCCATTATTCTGAATAATGATCTTTTACAAGTAGACTGTCTAGAAGAAGCATTAAATCTAGGCTTGTTTGCTAAAGAAAACAAAAGGGAACTGCATAACCAGATAAAACCATGTGATTTTGACAAAGAGCTTATAAAAAGAAGAATACAAATTCTAGATAGACAGTGACAGCTATGAAGCACTGTTGATTTCTACGTATTTTACATTTAGTTTATTCATTTCAACTCTTCTTTCATTCCATCATTCATTCATTCACTCACTCAGTCAGTCTTCGTGGGATGTCCTAAATGTGTTGAAGCCTAATTATCTTTCATAGGTCATTAGGTGTTTACTAGGCTAACGACCACAAGGGCCTTTTTAAGCCTAGCCATGCATCCCAAATCTCTGACGAGTTCTGATACCTTTGATAAGTGTAAGCATGGACCTGGGAGATGAATCATTTACAGGTTACCTGTTTGCATCAGAGACATAGGTGCCAAACCAGGGATAAATTTCCGGTTTCCCATCCAATTGTCCAAGTTGCACTTGAATTGGATTAGGAAGGAACTCTGGTTCACATGGATGGGGAGCCTGTTCCATAGGCGGGGGTAGTCTCTGGGATACATACCTATCTCTCCAGCAGGTCCTATTTATATCACAGCCAATGTTTATGTCTTTAGAATGGGTAATTCTGGTACTGTTTGTTTTGTGGATATGCAGGAGGTCCATTAGAGTGGGGTCTGAGAATGCCCTGTATGCCAGGCATAGATCTCCCCTCAAAAGCCTGTAGAAGACAGAATATAGGGATAGGGCCTTGAGGCAGTCTGCATAGGACATATTACTTACGTATTCTTTTAGAGAGAAACCTCTATGGACGTTCCAGTTGTTGGATATGCTTGGTTAGGTACATACCAAGGGCTTTTCTCTTATGATAATGTTTCTACTTACAGTTTTGATTCTGTATATCACTGTGCCATATAATATGCTAAAGTGCTAAAGAACTGGTTTGATTGTCCTAAATATTGGTACTTTTTTAGCTTCACTGAGTGACACCTGAATTTTCAGCAAGAAACTTTTAATGGAACGTTTAGATTTACCAGTCTTACCTTATCAGATAAAATGCACTCCTTATTTTTTCTGAATTCTTATCCTCACATCATTTTTATATACTATATATATTTAATGACAGACGTGTCAATATGAGAGCAGAACTGCATAATATTTTTTTAATGGAGTCCTGTTTCTTTAAAGCTTTAATTGGTCTTCCTGCTTTATAATAACATATGTTACATTATTGCAATTGTTTTAGCTGATCTCTACTCACAGACCACACTATAAATTACTATAGGTTTAAGATGCCTTTGTTTTAACTTCTATTTAATGTTAATTATACAATAATGTCCCACTGCTATTCAAAACCAAGCATATACCAATAAAAAAAAGTCTGTCTCCTGAAGTACCTTTGAGCGGAGAGACTTGCTATTGGCATGTGCTTAGAGGATAGAACAAAATACAAGGAAATTCTGGTACATTCCACAAAACTAAAGAATCAAGACATACCATTTTTTCTTGTATTTCTGTACTGTCCCTCAGAAAATCTCAGTGGAAAAGAAACACTAATAGAGATACTTTGTACTGTATTGCTTCTCCTGTACTGCACTGATGTACTGTGCAAGCATGGGAACATAAGCCCCATACCCGTGTGCAGTACATATTAACTCTTATGGAGCTTAATCATCTAGACAATATTATTTCCTTAGTTACTTTATATTGTTCTTTTAAAATATTTCTGAAACTGATTCTAATTTTTTTGTGTTATTGTTTATCTGCAGTTAAGAGGAAAGTGGGCATATATGGAGACGTGAGTATATATTTTCCTCTTTTCCTTGAGTAAGGAGCTTATCAGCAGCCACAGAGAGTTCTGTCAGACTTTCAGTGTGATTACATGTTCATAGCTGCATACAATACAATTTCCTTTGCCTTAGTTGATTTAGCCAGCAGTTGTACATATACAGTACTGTTCAGTATTCACGGGGAGTTCTGCCATTGTAAACACTTTCTTTTGTAGAATTCCCTTTTCAGGATAGGGGATAATACATTTTTTGTTTCAGATATGTTACTCAAGTAGACTTAGATTTATATATGTTCAGAAATTAATCATTTTAAAAGTGGATTTAAACAGCATGTTTTCATGTTTCTTCTTAATTCTTGACTACTTTATAACTTATTATTAACATCTACCTTACAGAAACTGTACATTTAAAAATGTATTGTAAAGTGGGCATGGAGAGCTTTCAAACGGAATTTTTTTCAGAATTTCTAAAATTAAATCTTTGTGAAACTTTTAACAGGACACTTTTAGTGTGATCATATGTTCATAAGTACCTACTAGGCTATTGATCTGAAAAGATGTTACAAAGTCTAGGGTTACATTGCCATGATAGTTTTTAGCCCTTGTATCGTGTTTATTAGCAACAGAGCTGGACAGCAGAAGGATGTGTTGGGACATTTACTCATTGCACATATCCGTGCAGGACATGGGCACTTAACTGGGGGTGAATTTGTGGTTTCCTATCCATTCATTCAAATGAATAGAGGAAGAGGAGTATTTTGCTTTATATGGAGTAGAAGCTGGTTCCATAGAAGAGGTGATACATAACTACCTCTCCAACATAAGCAATTTATGTTGCAAATAAGATTGGAATCCCTTGAGAATGTGTTCTTCTTGTTGTCACTCCAGTTGTGACAAGAATTTGGACAGGCACACAGGAATTATATTCAATGACCAGCCTGCTGAGAGCTGAATACAACAGAATGATTACAAACATGGACCTGGATGCCATACCTTTAGATTTAAACTGTGTGATGATAAAGGACTTCTTTACAATAGTGAATACATATCTAAGGGCAGTTCATTGTTGAAATAGATTCCCAGATCCCTGACTATGGGGTCAACTTTTAGGGGTATATTGTAAATGTAATAATTATAAGGGAAGTCATACTTGCCAAAGGATGGGATTATAGATTTCTTGGCATTTAATTTTATTCCATGGTATTGACACCATCTATTTGTTTGGGAAAGGCTATTAATCCTCGGGGGAATTTATAACGGCACTAAGTTCACAGCTATCTTCAGACATGGTCAGCAATAAGCCCTTAACATTTGCTTTGACCTCCAAGAAGTAACACAAGTAGTGACAGCTCTTTTGCAAGAGGTAAAGCTGCCCACCTCTAATTTCCTGTGTTGTATTTGTGATCCAGCAAGTTAATTATGGATTTACATTTCATGTATGACACCTCAGTGTGTGACAGTGTCAAATGCCTATGCGAGGTCTAGATATGCAGTGTGCACTGATTTGCTCTAACCCATTGCTTCTGCAACCTTCTTGAAGAAGTTAACCATGTTAAGTAGGTGGAATTTATCCATGACAAATCTTAACAGTCTTGTGTTGAGAATATGTAGGTTACCTATTTTGTTATTTATTAATCCCATAATGATCCTTTCTACAGCCATACAGATAAGGCTGGTAAATCTTATGGATCTCTAATTACCTGGGTCTACTCACACTTCACCTTTAAGCAAGGGAATGACTGTTGCTATCCTCCATTTATCCAATGCAAAGACTGTTTGGAGGTGGCTACTGAATAACCTGTGCAGGATGTCTGACAAATCACATTTCAGGCTGACCAGTAGGCAGCCTAGTATGTTATCCAGCCCAGTAGGAGTAATATTCTTGGCCTTGGATTGCACTTGAAGAAGTTTTTCTTGGGAGTTTTGAAGGGGGTGTAGATGCAGGTATATGATCTAGGAATATAAAATGGAAGAGAGGGCTCACATTTGAACTATTTTTTTTCACTAGTAGCTTGACTATGATTTAATGAAAAGGTTACATATCTGGTATTCAAAATGAAATTTGCCCTCATCTCCACTATTATGCGATCGCAGAGCTGGTACATATACTTTGCAGGGGGAGTAGGGCATGCAGGGCAGTTTGTCCCCCTACAAAAATGTTTTTTTTTCTGTGTTTCAATCTAAAAAAGATAACTCTTTTTGTATTCATACAGGTGATAGTTCGCTCATTGATGAGACAATCATTCACACACACATGTGTATATATATATATATATATATATATATATATATATATATATATATATATATATATATATGTGCGTGTGTGTGTGTGTGTTTTTTTGTTTTGTTTTTTTTTTTCCTTCTGCCAGATTATTTTTCTTTTTTGGTAATAGACAGTTACTTAAAACCTCTGCTAGTAAGATATTTGCATTGTGGATTTATTAGGATGGTCTCTTATGGAAAGTCATAGATAACATTTCTGTATATAAGATCTATATAGTCCTTAAGGTAATTATTGGATATTTAGGAAAAAACTTTTGAGAAATACAGAAATTTATGATCAGCATTGTTTTAATGCTGGACAGAAAACATAATATTGTATTTGACTTTGGTATTGTTTTCTTCGAGTATGTTGCATAATACTGCCTGGCATATTCTATTTTATTCTTTTTGGACCCCTCAGATAATAGCTAGGCTTTCCCTGAAAGTTCTGATACATATTGGAAGTGTTCTATTAAAGTTTTAGATGACTAGGTTCATATTTTTTCTAAGTGCACAAAGCTTAACAATTTTGGAATGTTGTTTTTGAGACATGTTGTTCTGTTTGAAATCTTGGGGAAGAATAAGAGACAAGTGATATTTTGTCTAGTGTTTCTGTCCCAAAGGTGATCCCCTTGTCATAGGCTACACTTTTGGATGTGGTTGTTAACTATAGCTATGAAATTATTTACCCACCTCCCGACCCCCCCCAAAAAAAATCATCTGCTTAAGCAGGGTAACTGGAAATCTCTCTCAACACAGTATGATACTATGTAAGTATCAGTTTTGCATAACCTAAGAAATCTGTAAAACTTTGTTCAGAGTTGCTTGCTATTATTTCTAATGAAACTCAGTAAAGCTACTAAGTGAAAATGGCATCTCTTTATTCTTTTATATGCTCAATGTACATTTTGATGGTGCCATGTTTTTGTAAAAGTCATACTACATTTTATTGCCTGAATAGAAGTCATTCTCCTCTTTTGCTTTGTATCCCTTAATATTCCTTCCCCGACTCTTTGTTTGAATTTAATAAAATATTCAAAAAATTAGGTATTCCCCTTTGTTATACAGTGGCGACTTTTGATTCCTGGAAAAATTGTGATAGCACTGGGCCAGCTATGTTCCAAATCATGGTATGCAGCAAAGTGGTCTGGATCCAACTGAAAAGTGGAAGAAATAGTTTGATATTGCATCAAGTATTGTCAAAGCATAATCAAAAGACAGTTTAGGACAAATTGATCTGCATTGTCAATCTTATTATATAGGTGAACAAGGGGTCTGTGCAGCTTTAGGTGCTTCTGCTAATTGCACCACTGTTCGGTAATATGTGCATTGTTTTAAGATATCTGGCCCCTGTATAGGAGTTCTATCTGTACATCATGTTTTTTTTTATCCTGTAACTTCTGTGCAGATTACAATGTATGCAAATAAAGGCATCTGTGTGCAATTGTTATCTGTCTCTTCATATTATAACACATCCTAAATATTAATATTACAAGTTGTCAAAAGTAAATTAAAATACATTCCTCTGCTTTTAGTTTGAGAAAGCATTCAACTGTAGTTATATGGAAAACTTCTCTTCTCAAAATAAATTGTGTGATAACTAGATAATGTGAAACTGTTGATGCAGTTACATGGTTTATTGTTGACTATGAACAGAATATATGAGAAGCTGCTTGCCATGAGGGACTAAGCCCTAAAAATGTAAAATACATTTGTCTTGCTAAGAAAAAGGAAGAATACTGCTGATATTAGATCACAGTTTCAGAGTTATGGTGAATGAAGAAAGAATCTGACATATATTTTTCATTTGTTCTTCATGAGGACATAAGGCCCTACTGAATATATCAATATTTATGGTATTGAATTAAAACAACTTAAGCAAAACGCTGTTAATTTGATGAGTTATAGAGGTCATTAGTTCAAGACAGAATAATGTGCAGTATTGCAAATGATAAGGGAAGGGCAGATTGCTAAGGAAATCCAATTTAATATTGATGAAGGTAAGTGGTATAGGTAGAACAAGAGGGATTATTTCATTCCAGTTAAATTACTCACTGAAGAGTATGATATATGCAAAGTGGTTTGGGAAATAGTAAAGTTGGAAAAGACTAGAAATAAAGTAAAATGAGTCAAGAAGATCTTGGCATGTATGGGAAACAGGAAAATGTGGAACAGAAAGAAACCCTTGTAGGAGGAGATCACTGTATGTAGACGATATAGAAAAAAAAATCCTAAAGGGGTGTAAATTGAAATAAGCACATTTTCAAGTTGAAAAGGTTGTATATGATAGAACAAAATCATGAAAGAAGATCTGTTTGTGAGTATTATTTGTATTAACAATACACACAGAATAACCATTGTGTAAGTTAACAATATAGGAAAGTTTTACATATAGGGGTGGAAACCACCTAGTGGAAAGCATGAGCATAGTACTTTGAGAAGCAATGAATGGAGCACTTTTCAGAATGGTAGAGCCATTTAAACTCTATATCATGTGTTTTCTTGAAAGACTAGAATGTAATCTTATGTCATTTGAGCAAATGCTCTCTAAAACAGAGCAACCTCAATGTGTTGTCCTTGGAAAACATTGGTGCTGCAAAAAACTATAAAAAACTGACAACTTTCTAGAGTAGCTGTTTGATTAGCAACATTTCTTTCAAAGCAAAATGTAAATATTTTTCAAGGGCAAAAGCTACACTTTCCTTTTCATCAACAAAAATGGATTCTTTGGACACTAACTCTATTTTTGGAATTATTTACTACTACTCCGGACGGAAACATGGATAAGCATAGAACAAGTCCTGTCAGTGTTCTCAAAAGCTAAGAGCAACTCATCCATGAGACCAGATAACATGCCTGTGTGCCTGATCAGTAATGTTGAATACTGCCTATCTGAACTTATCAGGACAGACTGGCGGCCCTGTCACTATACTCATATAGGTGCCACCATAGGATCCATATCTAGCCTTTTGAGCCATGAAAAAATCACACTCTATTTGACCTTCTATTCCTTCACAAGACAAACAATTCCTTATCCTTATTTAGGTTAAAGGAACTAAAGCTTCATCAACAAATGAAGAAGATAGGTTGCTGTGATAGATTCATATCCTAACACATTCCCTACCTCTGTAACAAACTTCTGTTGTATACCAAGCACTGTAGTACCCTTGCCACCTTCAACTAAACCTAGATAATTTGATTGTTAACCTCAAATTCTTCCCCTTCTACCATGTACTGCCCTTTTTGATGCTGGAGAGAAATTATGAATATGGGTTATTTGCTAGGCTTGTAACGGTCTTCAAACAGTCTGGTTTGTCAAGTTCTTAGTTATGAACCTATGAATCTATAGGAGATTCAGAGTTTGAATAACTATCATTTGATTAAAAATGCAACAAGATGTTGGGATGGGTAGATTATTTCACAATGTTTCTCTTTATCTACAACACCAAATTTTGCTATTATTCTGCTCATGTGAAAACTGAATAAAAGTAAAAGAAAAACAAGAAAACCTGCAATCAGAAAATAAGCTGCAAGTATGGGAAGAAAATTGTAAAAATAATAAGCAAAGTAGATGTGAATGCTGCAAAGAGAGTAATGTAATATCTTCTCAAATGTTCAAAGTACTAGGTGAATATTTGTGTAAATTGTTTACTTACTGTAGTTGTCATGCAAAACAGAAGAGCAAAGAGTGCTTATAGATGAATATAAAAATAAATAAAAATATTACATTTCAGATAGCTAATAAAAATAATGTTGCTTTGATTTGGGTGGTTTGACTTGTCAGAAGCTTAGTATGGTAAAAAAATCATTGTGTGAATGCACAGTTTAGAATGTGCATCAGTCTAATAGCTTGCTTAACTAGTATGTAAATATATTTACTAGCTTATGCTGTTTATCAGGAATTTATCATACTTGGACAAATCCTACAGTACTACCAGCAGTGCGCATTTTGAATGGGTTAAGAAAATAGTTACTGCTGTAAAGCCAGATAAAATGCCTATTTGTAGAGATATGTAAAAACTTAATAAAGCTATAAAAACAGAGTACTATCCACTTAAAATGGCTGAATAGATGTTTTTTACCATACCTATAGAAAAATATTTTCTGTGCATAATGGAAGCCACTGATTTTGGCAGCTAAATCCTGACAGGGAAAATTCTAAACTATGCATATTTTATTCTAATTGGGAAGACACATCTCTCTGAATCATATTTGTTATTCAGTCAGAACATGAAGTAATTCAAAGAGCTGCTATACAGATGTCTGAGGGGATTGATGGTTTTCTAAATCTTACTGATGGCACACTAATATGGAGACAGGCAACAGAGCAGACTAGAACAGAATTTCTTCAAAATGAAGTGCAAAGAAGACCAACAGTAAAATGTCATCTACTAAAGGCATGGTTATCATTAGATTTCTGGGAAATATCTTCTATAGTTCTAAGTTTTGCTATTAGGAAAGTGATTTGTATGCAATGTGAAATGGTACTGAAAAAAGAACACGAAAAAAGTTTTAAAATTGTTAAACAGGAAATGAAACATCAATATTAAAGGATGTTTAATATCCACACATTACTTAGCCTCTACCCCTCTCTCTAGGGGTGAGTGTGTAACTCATGACTCAATACCCCCTCTATGTTTCACACCCCACCCTACTCCCTTACCTTTACCCCATTACATCTTACTACTTTCTATATGTATATCCTACATACATTAGATACCATGTCTGATAGGACTTTGGATTATTCCACTCTGATACCCCCAGACTATATCAGACCTACTTAACTAGGCTCTAGTACATGCTCTGCCTCTTGTATTTTTCCTGCTCCTGAATATTTAAATTTTTCCCTCTTTATTATTGTATACAAATAGTACTGTACATAATACTGACTTCCTCTAATGCCCTTTTAACTATGACAATCTGTAAATCTTACCTTACTAGTCTTTTAATGTGTGTGTTATCTATTATACTTTGTAAACCAAGCTTCACTTTTATTGTGTATATTTTTATCTGTATGACTGGAGCTTTTATCCCTGGGCCTCCGCTGAAAATGGAGATGTATCCAGTCGGACTATCCCGGTCAATAAATGTAAAATAAAATAAATAAATAATAAAATAAATTTATGTAAACAAGCCATTCATTTTGCAAGTAGATGCTAGCCAAAGTGTCACTGCCAAACAAGATATTCTCAGATAATAAAGAGTTTCTTGCCATAGTTAGTATAAGGAGATAAAAAATACCAGGAATGTTTCTATGGGAAAACATTGTTGGCTAAGAAACCATTGTAGAGAATGCTTTTAAAAATACTCATACAAGGCAATGTGAAGACTACAGTGGATGTCAAAAGCATTGTAGGAGTATTACTTAAGGTATAAATTGTAGATTTTAAATGAAATGCATACATCAGATTTGCTGAGTTGTCATGTTTCTTTGCAGCAAGAAGACTGATTTGATGGACAACAGGAAATAAAAAGGGTAACACCACAGTTATCTATGACTGAAAATAAACTTACAGAATTTCAGCAGTCTGCTGAGAATGATCCAGAAATGAAAGTCTGGCCACAGCAGAAAATTGTGTTGTGGGGAAATTAATACAAACATTCTTTTTTAGTTACAGCAGAAATAATCTATATATAAGGCCCAATGTTTTAAGAAGATGAGGATAAATTAGTTTCACTTTAGAACTGTGAAGTGTAAATAAACAATTCATGAAATCAGTGCAAACTGAGCAAGAGTTTGGAAACTGTTCGATGTGGAATGCCTAGCACAGCAATAACTGAGTAGGAAACATGATTCATTATTCCTTTACAGGATGTCCATGATGTAAAGCAGGAAGACTCTTGGTTAATTTTCAAAACTGCATGTTTTAATAGGTGTGTATTATTACGCATTGTTTTCTGAAGTGACTGTAACAAGTTTGATTTAATATTCTTAGTTGCATGGTTTCATATCTACATAGGGTGAAATGGAATGCATTTATATAGACACTTATTATAGAAATTAAGATGAATATTTCTTCCACCTTATTCTATGCATGTATATATTATATTTTTGATGATTATACTATATAGTCTTTTGGATAATGTCCAATTTCTAGTAAAAAGTATTTAGACAAAATGCTTATTGTCATTATGTAGGCAATACAAACTGATACAATGAAAACACTTAAATCAGTTTTTCCCTGGTACAAGTCTCCACTTATGGATGTTTGGAATTTAAGATATTTTTACAGCAATGGGAATTCCAAATTATTATCTTTAATGGTCAAGTCAGGATGAAAGCTCAGACCATTAGCATTTTATATTACACAGACTTGCATCTAGCTTTGTTGAAGTGAAGAGATAGTCCCTGTAATATGTTTGTCCTTTAACAACTCAATATTTGATGGATCACACATTGATGAGTAGAATACATACCTCTGATAACTTACTTAATCCTAAAACTTGATTATTTTTAAAGATAGACTAAATGTAAACAGTCTAAATCAAAATACTTCTGATAGATGGCAAGATGTACATCATTTTAAAAAGAATATATAATGGTCCCACAGAGAAGCAGCTAAAGGAACTGGCTGTGAAACATGCATTTAAGTGTAGCACTGGAGCTGTAGAGGTATTTTGTTATACAATGTCTATATCTATGCATAAAATTCTACTTCAAAGTGCACTAGAAATCTTTTACACTTGAAATCAAGGATGCAATGTATGTGCTTTAGGCTTTAAATATTATTAGATTTTAGACTGTGAAGTAAGTGGTCCAGTATCCTATAATGGTTGTTCAGTCTGAAATACATGTTGATAAAGCTGGATGCAAGCAGCTAGTATACATTTGTTAATTTAGGCAGTGTTAAATAATAAATGTAATATTTGACCTCCTTATTTAGTTGTTCAGATTCGGTTAGGTCTCTCTCTCTCTTTCTCTGTGAACACAGCATTCAGACAAATGCTAATAGCATTATGAACAGATGTTCCATACCTTGGTAAGAAGTAACATAGCCATAGCAATTCAGAATACCACTGAAAATGCTCAACTTTAGTTACAAACATTGAGTCATGAACTACGGAGTAGTCAACCTATAAAGGAACACTGTCTAAATATAAATCTTACATTGGGAGGTTGGGGAAAATTTTAGCACTGTCTAAAGAAAAAAATATGGCCAAAAATTTGGAAGGAGAGTACCCTGAATATGAGCAGTGTGTTGCATGCACAGCAAGGGGGACAGAATTTACCCAAGACATGCACATGATGTTCTGTTGACAAGTGGGAGAAGAATGGTTAAGTGAGTTTGTTATGAAACATCACATATCCCCTAGATGAGATGTTAAACATTTCAAGTGTGTCATGTAAACCTAATAAAAAATATTACATTAACATACTGATGCACAACACACTAGAGAACAGCAAAAATCATTTTTGTGGGAGGTCTGTGCTCTCTTTTACGCCATCCCCTCGATCTCCCTATACACTACCTCTGATATTCCATGACCTTGAAGAAGAGGAAAAATTTGTAAAAATATAAAACTTACGTTTTAACCCTTCTCTGAGTCTTGTAACCACACAACAAAGTACATCACCTAAGACAAAGCAAGATTTAATGTACTACAAGGTCAACAGCATGGAAATACAATTTTACATGCATGATACTCCAAGATGCAAGAGAAAAATGTATAATTAATGGCACTGCTCTTATGATAAAGCTTTTCATTTCAAATGTAGTGATGCAGGATTGGGGAATGCACCTTATTTTTATATGATGCTATGCTTAATGAAAGTCACTATATATACACCAGTCAGTAGCACCAGCCAGAATGCATAATGAAAAATTCTCCAGGTGGAAGTAATTAATTTTATTTTACATTTGTTGACCGGGCTAGTCTAATTGGATACATGTCCATTTTCAGTAGAGGCCCGGGGAGAAACGCTCCAGGAAAAAACATGCAAATATTAAAAAGTAACAACAAAAGTAGCAATTGTTTCAAAAATGAATTAAAAACTCAAAAATATATATATATTTTTTCAAAAGAAGTGCATAATTATACTACTCAAAGTGACAATAATAATATTTAAGTAACACAGATTTATATGCAGAACATAGTCTATAGAGTCATAGGGAGGATTGTAGTGGATGTAGTCTGAAAAAGAGGGTTAAGGATAAAAGTTAGTCAGGGTTAGTACAGGATCATAACCAGTGGTTATTAAGATATAGTTTTAGATTCATTTTAAAAAGTGGGAGAGAGGTCTGAGATATAAGGGCATGTGGTAGTTGATTCCATACTTTCCTAATAGAGTTAGAGAACAAGGAGTAGCCTGCTGAGTTTTTTGATCTGGTAGTATTAATTAACATTTATTTGAGGTTATTATATGGTATTATGAGGGTAGAGAGTATTGGAGTGTTGCTGGGTTGATACAGGGTTTTATGGGCTATTGTAAGTTGGTGAAATAGAAGCTGGTTAAGAAATTCTAACCAGCCTAGTTGTTTTAGATTCATACAGTGGTGAGTTCTGAAAGGAGAGCTTGTAGCAAATCTAGCAATATTATTGTATGATATAGCTAGTTTGCTGAGGTTATTTTTAGAGAGGTTGGTGTATATGTGAGAAGCATAGAATAGGGCTGAGATTAGGTGGGTTCTGGCTATAGCGGTCCTAGCTGCTGGTGTAAGAAAAGGTTTGATTCTGTAGAGGGATCCTAGTTTTCTGTTAACTGATTTTACTGTGGTATTTATGTGAGTATCAACATTTAGGTTACTGTCAATTGTAATTCCTAAGAGTTTTGTGGTAGGGTCAGGAGAAATAAGAGTACCATTGTTGGATGTGAGAGTGATATGTAGAGGGGTGGACTTTGGGGTAGGTGTGAAGATTAAAAGTTTAGTTTTTGGGGGGTTGAGAAGGAGACAGCGGTTAGAGAACCATTGTTCTACAGTGGTGAAAGCTTTTTGTGTAAGAGACTGACGTTCAGCCTGGGATGTGGCTGAACAGATTATAGTAGAGTCATCTGCATATTGAATGCAGGTAGAGAGTGGAATGGCTAGATGAAGGTCATTGATATAAATGGAAAACAGGAGTGGGCCTAGTATGGAGCCCTGTGGATCACCTAGTGAGATAGGAAGGTGGTACAATAGTTTATTTAGCCAGAGTACAGCCTGTTGTCTATTTTCAAGGTAAGATGTGAACCAATTCATAGATGAAGGGTCAAGTGAAAGGGACTTCAGTATGTGTAGAAGGAGTTGGTGATTAACCATGTTGAAGGATTTAGATAAGGCAACAAAGAATGCAGAAGAAAGAATATTATTGTTGCGTTTTTTTTTAATACAGTTAGTGAAGGATAACAAGGCAGTGGTTGTACTATGGAATGGTCGGAAAACATGTTGATAGTTAGCTAGTAGATTGTGATGGAGAAGATGATTAAGTAGTTGTTTGTGAATACACTTCTCCATTATTTTTGCAAGTGGGGAGAGTAGAGCTATGGGACGAAAGTTGGAAAAGTCATTGGAATTCCCGCCTTTATGTAGTGGGATGATATGAGACATTTTCCAGATAGCTGGGATAGTACCTTCCTTTATGGTTCTATTTATCAGTATGGAGATGGGATAAACAATAGCTTTAGCTCCTTTTTGCAGGAATTCTGCTGGGAGTTTGTCAGCTGAGGGAGTGGTTGGTTTTAGCTTTTGGATTAGGGAGCAGATGTAGGATGTGGGTACTGGTTCTAAATTGAATAATGGGGGGGAGGGATGGAAGTGGGAGTAGGCAGATTAGAGGCGTTTTGGGACAGATGGTTTGCAAGATTTTGGATAGTATCAGTGAAGAAAGAGTTGAAGGCATTGGTTGTTTGTATTGGATGGGGATCCAAAAATTATTTGTTGAGTTTACAGTTTGTGCTGTATGACTAAAACTTGGTCAGATTGGTATAATATAACAGAAGATTTGCTGGCTATTTTTTTCATGAATCCCTGTTCTATAACTACTGTTTTTTGTTGTTTTGCTTCAGTAGACAGTACACTGTCATGCTATTCAGATAGTTTACTAAAACAATGCTTTTTAATTTTCCTGGATTCTTCTGGTATCCAGCATTTTATTATTCATCTAGTTAACAGTTAACAAGTTAACAAAATGACATCAGAAATGGAATGCACAGTTATATCTCAATAAAGTAAAGTAAAATTACTCTAAAATTGCATGATATTTCACTGTTTTTTTTATCCCCCACTAACCCTGTCTAGTGGCTCCACCACTATTACCCAGCTGCCTCATTTATTCCATTAGGGGTGGCATCCAGGAATCCCCAGACAAAGTGAGAGTCTTATGATATAATTCTTACTCCTCTTAATGAAAGGTGGCCCTGATCAGCTCATTTATTCCTCCTGTGTCAAGAGTCAGGTGGCATGAAGTAGGCCTGTTTCCAGGTCCGATGGAACCATGGATCTCCCCTTCTCTATGGTGGCTCAGTTCACCTCTACTAATTGCTGCCCACTGTAAGAACTATGCCACCCCATGCTAACTTCCCCAGTCAGCGTACTTCTACAGGGGCAGTCTGTGCTCAGCAAAGTTATGCTCCATGAGTGTAATACCCAGTGTTCCATATAAGTGTCTCCCAAACACAGATCTAGCCCCACCCACCCCCAAGATGGGCCTGCTGGCAGCAGCTGCTCACTCCCATCTTCCCTTCCAAGCTTGTTTAAGAACCATTAACAGAACTTGGATCATCTGGGATTTTATCTCTCTACACAACTGAGCTAGGATGGCATTTTACTTTGGTGCAGCTTTGTAAAATATCTCTACAAAAATCCGCATCTATTTTAGACTGATTTAATAATCCACCAGAACATTGTAAATGTCCTCCCAAATATAAAACTTTACCTCTCCATATTCGTTGTTGTTGTAGTGTAATTAGTTATGACAGGATATGACAAAGAATATTTATTTAATGTTTCAGAAACAACACTTACAACAACATTGTCAGTACCTAGCAGACTGCATAAAATATCTGTGTTTATATCTTAAACTTCTTGCAATTGCCTACTGAATTCCCATGTGACCTCTATCATATTTGTCTAGTATGTTATCTATTTTGACCTAAGTTGTTCTCAAAATTTCAGTAGAATGCTTAGGGAAATCTTGTTCTATAAAGGTATAGATATAAGCCATAATTAGCATATTTTCTTCATTACTGCAGAATTTGTCAAAAAGTACCAAAACAGGCTTGTCCATTTTCCTCAAGGCAGTGTTCATAATTAAAACAGTTGGGAAATAATATACTGACAAGGCTTTCAGGTGCTATTCCTTACTTTATAATATAAAAAACAGCTTAGAGAAAGTTAATATAATTATATCATTTTTATATGTTTAAGTAAAAAAACAATATTTTTAAGTATAACCCGTGGTATTTCGGAATGTTTGTTTGTGTCACGTGGCTACGTGGTACTTGACATCATTAAATTTCATTTGAGTGTGAAAGAAATCATAAAAATTATAATATTTCTTACCTAGTGAAAGTCTGATGTGCATTACAAGTTTAGCTAATTTATTTAAAACGTAAAACGGTCTTTTGCCTTGTCACTCTGACTGCTGCACATTGATGTGATCAGTCACATGCTGATTACACATTAGGGAAAAATCTGGCAAACAGTTATTTAAAGATGTATTAGAAATTAATAGTTAGTATCCAAAAGCACTGGACCAAAGTAAGGACACCAGAAAAACTTCCACTCCAATTGTAACACCTTTAACTTTCAATCCTTGGAAATTGTGACAGTTTATAAAGGTAGTGAGGATACAGGTGCCTATACCAAACTATGGAAACATAGGTAAATTTAGAAATGATACAGTGAAAGAACTGAATGGCATTACTACTGTAAAATTAATTCGAAACCGAGAACAATTACACTTTATTTTATTTTATTTTATTTTTTGCAGCTGATATAATAGACATCTGCATTACATGCATTTTCATACTATACTACAATGGGCGTACCTTCGTTGAAGGTTGTGCGTCAGGGCCGACAACTTGGCACGTAAAAATCTACTGCCAATCATTAGCGGCCGGAGTTCCACTGTGGCGACCCCTAACCAGGAAAAGCCGAAAGACACAACAACAACAACTACCATTTTATATATGTGAATGCATGTGGCTTTAAATTTCTTTAACCTTATATACTGTGAGGATTTTCTGATCATGCATGATTCTAAGTTAACCAATTAGGCTGCACTCATTTTCTTCACTCATCTGAAGAAGCTTCTGTTCTTTTGACATAAAAGCATGAGTGTAGATTTTAAGTCTATTTAAGAGTCATTTCTGTGGTTTCCTTGGCTTGGTCTGAGTTCTGATTCAGAACATGTAAAAGTCCAAACCCAGCAATCATTATAGCTTACCTCGTCAATTCTGTACATCATGCTTCTAGAGTTTGCTTCTTGTTGTTCACTTTAACTAGATCTTGCTCACTGATACAATTCAAGGGAAAGAAAATACAGTTCCTTTGTCAAGAGTGCATTTATACTGCATGATATCTGAACTGTGATACAACATGGAATAAGCTGAGGTGAGGGTTAAGATATACATACACATTTTACTATGCATTATTAATTATGCATTTCAAATAAAGTTAGACATAGTAGTTTGTGAAACAGTGAATAGTGAACTGTGAGCTTTTGTTGTTCTACTTACTATTAATCTGTGAAGATGCCGCAATCAGGAAGCGTACAACAGCCATAGTAGTAATTGTCATCATGCTGCTCACACCAAACAAGAAACCCATCAGTGCATAATATGTACAGGATATATCTCCTCCAATCCAGGCATGGTTCCATGCAGAAGCAATGGCCAATGGGTACATGCTCAAAGCCATCCCAAGGTCAGTCACTGCTAAATTGACTGTCAGCAGCTCAGGGGGCTTCAATTTTGATGTCCTCTTAATGCAAGTGATGATCACAGTGGAATTTCCAATGATTGTTAAAGCAGCTGAAAAATATTTAAAGATAAGTAGTAGATATGTTAGCTTACCCACTGCAGTTAGTAATAAAAATATACATATGGAACTCTAAAACAATGTTTCGTTTTCCCGAGTGGAATTTAACATGGAACCACTATTACAGACTTGGTCTACAATTTAATATTATGTTTTATGTCTGCATAAGTCTGTCCTGCATTCATACAGAATAGTTTTCTTTACAGTGCAAAAGAAATTAAATAATGTATCCTTCTAGTCTATTGTTTAATTGTCCTTGCTAAGAAACTACTTTACAAAATGTCCAATGCACTTTCAAGTTGCCAGTGAGAGTTTAACCCTGTTTTAATGAAATTGTCTCTTCCTTCCAAATGATAATTCCCTTTACACAAGTACACTAAATTTGGGGTTTATATAGATATAGTTTCAATGGGCTTATCCTTATGAATTATCTCCTAAAAGAATTGCTTCTTCTTTTCAAATGATTAATGCCACTCATACAAGTAAACTAAATTATAAAGTTTATAAATAGCTTCAATGAACTCAACCTTATGAATGATCACCTAATTCTTACATTACTGAAAAAGCTAAGGCACAGATACCTTCCTCAACATTTTCATTTCTATTTTTCTATTGATGTGCCTGTTCATACTTAAATTGTTACATATTACTACTTCTTATCTTGAGCACTTATTTATATTTTTAAGTCCACTGTTGATCTAAAACTTTTGTCTTAAGGATAATTAATTGATTAGAGTTTTGATGAATATAAGGGCAGGAAAATATGGCTGAAATTTGTAGATAAATTGTGTAATGTACACGGAGGTACAAAGTGACTTATGTAAGTAATGCTTGTACTGAATTATAGGTCCGAGTGTGTGTAGTGGGGCTTACCTGGCTTACTGAGTATCAATCTATTTTGTGTTCCCTGTACATGATGAAGCTGGGGTGGCAGAGCCTATGCTGATGAGGCACATAAACACTGCTCATTTAGATGTTTTGCATTATGTGAAAGACATGCGCTCTGTACTATGCAATATACCCTCGTGAGCAGTCAGGTACATGTATAAGTGCACACCATTAGGTAGTAGTGTGCACCTATGCATTTTAATGGAGCTGATGTAGGACAGGTTTGTCTTGCTTTCAGCTAAGTAGTGCTGAATGTATGTACAGGATTATGTGTGTGTGTGTGTGTGTGTGTGTGTGTGTGTGTGTGTGTGTGTGTGTGTGTGTGTGTGTGTGTGTGTGTGTGTGTCATGGATAAGTACTGCCTAAAGTGAGTGCAGCTCAGACATACATGTGTATGTGTGTATGTGCATGCATGGACATATGGGTGTATGCACTTGTGTGTGTACATGTGTGGATGCTTGCCTACAAGCATGTGTGTGTTTGAGTGTGCGTGTGGACATGTATGTATGTGTGCCCCCATGTGTTTGCATGTTTGTGGATGTGCAGGCTCATTGGTGTGTGTGTGTGTGTGTGTGTGTGTGTGTGTGTGTGTGTGTGTGTGTGTGTGTGTGTGTGTGTGTATGTAAAATCCCCCCCCCCCCTGCACTGCAATGGTCACAGCTATAGTCTTAGACATGTCTGTCTCTGTTAATATGACAACTAGTTTGAGAAGAATGATTGTAACAGCATCTTAAAAGTTTATTCTTCAAAGCAACTTTCAGGCTACTTACCTCATTTAATCCTGGATATCTCATCTTGGCTATCTAATTGTATTCTCTAGATTTTAACAAATTGTTGATGTCACTTCCTCTCAGAGTTATATTTAACACTTGTAAAACATAGAACAGATGCATCACTTACCAAAACAGAATGCTTAACTCATTCCCATGCTTGTATTTGTGGGAGAGTTGACTGTTTCACTTGTAGAAGGTGGTTTTATTATATGTGTTATTGTAGTAATAGCCTGTCAGCCATGCTGTGTGTATAATACATAATATAATAACATTTTGTAACTAATAGGTAAATGTAAAATAAGTGCTAAGATGTTGTTGAACAGAAGCTCTGCAGCATAAACAGTCAGAGACATTTTTCCTCTCTTGACAAGGGATATGGAAGATCACAAGAAACTTTTGGCGAAACTACAACCAGAAGATGTTGTGAACTTAGTACCAGAAGCTGTGGATTTACCTTTGGAGCATATTCTTAACTGTGGAAAACTAAAAGCTGTGGATGTACCTGTAGTAGTCCCAGTATACCTTTGGCCTTACCAGGAGTCTAGGCTGTGGATGCATTTGGAAATAAAATGCAGGTTATTCTGAGCTGCCTGACTTATCATGAAAGAAACTACATGGATTGTTAGACTGACATGAACTGTTGGAAGGAACTTCTGAGTCAACATATTTGCAATATAAATAAGCTGTATCCTTAGGAGACCCCACAGTCTGATAAATTTTGAATTGTTTAGCCAGTTTAAAATCGGGGTCACTTAAGACAAGCAAGCAAGACAAACAATATATAACAGATATTTGATGTTACAGTCTGCATTCTGCATATTCTGAAAGCATTGATTAATGTTGGCACAAACATATTTTTGGCATATAACAACAGGTTAAGTGCCTTTTAAAAAAGATGTTATTAGTGGGCAGTCTGATTTTACTGTCTGGAATTTAACAGTTTTTGTTTCATGTAAACAAAAAGGGGCTTATCACCTGTCACCCTCATAACATTTTTATTAGCATATACTTTTTCCAGTTATTTTAATTTTGTATTAAGGGGATCACTGATACACACAGCTGTTTTGCAATCAGTTCTATTTCTTTAAAAAACATTATCACAGTCCTTACTAGAAAAGGGCACACAGGTGTATCATCTTTTTTTTTAATACTTCATCCTTAATCTTTTAAACCTCTCATAGCCACTGTCATATAGCATGCTGGCTGACGAGCATGCTCAGTAAACTTCCTATTCTAAGTTGTATCCGTAGAACCTCTAACAATCTGAGAAATTCATTACATTCCTTTTTATGTAACAAGGTGCATGCGTTTCTCATATAAAAAGCATTCCCTTTCACTTCCTTTCTACACAAAGCAATTTCTACAGTGGTTCACACTTAATTTTCTTAAAAAAAGCTTATGTAAAAAATGTAAACAAATCATGGACATATATAGCAAAGTACAAAAAGCCTCGTTTTTATTATTGCAGCTATTAAAAACGTTGAGCTCATCTCCTATACAATGCTCTACCATAAAACGTAATATTTATAAAAATAAAATAAAATGTGTGTGGATAAATTAAGGTGATTCATAAACAAATTTGTTTATATAATAGTTAGTTTCCCATACTAAAAATTATAGCCACCCCAAGAAAAGCCTGAAACTTTTTTTTATAAAATAGGCCCTTAAGAAACTGAAGGCTTGCTTTTAATATAATCAAAACAAGTATTAACTGCTTCTAGAAGTTGCTGTTTAAGGTTTACACCACTGGGTGGCTAGCACTGCCACAACAGTTCTTTCACACCATACACACACATGATGAGATAAAGTGCTCTAGGTTCTGTTTTGAACTTCTTAGCAATGCTTGCCTTTCCAGAACACAGTACTGATTACCATTCTACAGAAATCCCCCTAACTAGGAATGAAATGTTCTGTATTTGCAAAACAAGATAAACTTACTATTTCTCTGTTATATAAGGTCTGGCATAACATGCAGAAGCAAGGAACATATTGTACATTCAGACATTTTTAATTTGTAATATTCCACAAAAAGCCACGGTGGTACAGCAAGAGGTTCTCCTGTTCAATTCTCGGCTGGAGTGCCTTCTGTGTGGAGTCTGCATGTCCTCCCCACGGTCGAGTGGCCTCTGAAAGAAATGTGTGAATGGGCGTGCCTTCGCTGAAGGTTGGGCATCGGGCTGGCAACTTGGCACCATAAAAATCGACTGCCAATCATTAGCGGAACAGATTTCTGCTGTGGTGACCCCTAACCGGGAAAAGACAAACAATATTCTAAGATGTTATGCTAATATTAACTGTGTTTCAAGTAAATGTATTCAAAGTTTGAAGCTTTATGTGTAACATCTCTTAGCATCAGCTGCAATATTTATCTGTACTTTCTGCTTCATAATAAAGGCAGATGTCCAGATTAGCATTGCACACCTGTTTTCCTCCTTTCTCTTCTTATGGACAGCAAGGTAGAGTGAAAGAAACAAAGCATCACTGAAATGAATGTGTTGATGCTGCTTTGTGAAAGAAATACATGTTAGCATTCATTTATGTATCTTAAGCAGGAGATCACATTATATTCAGAAGTGTAAACTATGCAAAAAGCCTCAACAACCATACAAAGAATGTATACCTATAGCTACAACCTAGAATTCTACATGACAAAAGGCACTGTGGAGATGTAATTAATCTCAGTGGGGCATGGCCTCTTTTGTGCATGGCTGTTTTCAATTTGGGTGTTGCATTTTGGCTGATGGTAATTAATTCAGACAATGAATGTTTCTGCTTGTCTAATCAATATACTCTGACACCAATTATTGCTTAAAACTCATATAAGTATCTGTAAAATTTAACAAGAAGAAACAAAGCAATCCAGCAAAGCCATGCTTTTCAGTTTTAAAATTATTCCATAATTAAATTTTCTTCATTTAAAAGGTATCACCCCTTCATTAAGTAATTTTAAATACAATTAACAAATGTTGGCATATAAAACGTTATGTCCCCTTCTAAAATGCTGATCTAATACACATTTCTGATGGCAATGCAATGTCTAAGAGAATTGTGGTAAAAGCTACTGTCACTCAGTGTGTAAGCCAAATAAGTATCTGCTCACATTTTCTCATTTGCAAGCAAATTAACAGAATACATTAGCTTTTGTAAAATATAGATTATGTGAATAAATGCAGTATTTTCATCTGACCTGATGTATAAGTCAAGTTTTGCCATCCCTTTTCAGTACTTAATTTTTTCCTGGATGAGCAAATAAAAAAAAAACAAACATTTACTATAATTCAAAGCAGGATGCATAAATATATACATATACAGTTTATACAGTTTATATTTATGTATATATATATATATATATATAGATATATATATATATATATATATATATATATATATACATACACACACACACACACACACACACACACACACACAGCAGCTGAAATCTGAGTTTTGAGATAAACAAAAATAATTTCAGTATCTCTACTACTATATCTCTACAGTAGGCCAAGATGAAACTTATTGAGCATCAACTGCCCAAAGCACAGGGCTCCGAAGAATACAGTGCTGACTGCTGTTTTCCATAGAAAATCACTGCAAGTCTGATTTCTACATGTACACTTGTAGTGATTCCTTTGTTTTGGGAGATTCCCCCCCTTCTTTGGTATGATCATGAAGTTGGTATATCTAAGTACGGTGAATGTTGAGGTTTGCCTTCACATTGGGAGGGGCACAAGGTGACTTGCTTCCCTGCAAAAAAACTCTGCAGTTCAGATTGTTGCCCTTGTGTTTAGGGTATTAGTTTTCAGTGTTTTGGTTGCCCAACATTTCCAGGTTTTATAGAGCAACCAATTTCAAATTGTTGTGATACTTAGTGCAGAGTGCAGGGAAAAAATGCTGGCATTGAAGGAAAGATATACAATTAAAGGCAAATAGTACCAAATGTTGTGTGATAAGCCTCACTGTGCCACTCTAATCTGCAGATCATGAACAATTGATTGTATCCGCAAATGCAGATAAGCTGGAATGCAATATATTGTATACAGCAACATAATAAACGTTTGTTAGCTGTTCAATTATATAGGCTGCTTCAAGCAAGATGTTTTTATTAATTTATTTACTCTTTGTCGAATGGGCTACTTCCACTAGACCAGTGGCCTTTTTTCATGGGAGACCTGAGGTGGTATTCAAATAAATGCAAACAACGATCAGCAATACTGAGGTAGAGAACAGCAAGTCAAACAAGCACTAAAGCTAAATAAAAATGCCACTAAATATTTGTAGTTAAATGAGGAATGCTATTTCTAAGCTCCTCCCACTTATTAGTTGGATGTTATTCACTGTCTGCAAAAGAATTATTTTCTAACTGACCTAGTGAAGACCTCTTAAAACTCCAGAAAGAATAAAAAACTTAAAATAAAACAAAATGCAATATAAGAAAAAGATAAAGAATAGAAGTAACCAAACCTTAAAAGAATAACTCCATTGCAAAGTCAAATGCAGATATAGACAACAATAGTCAGGTAGAGAGCTATAGGCAGAGCCCCTCACTAACTCTATTCAAGAGAAATCTTGACGAGTGGATGGGAGATCATAGGTTTACCCCGGGTGTCATCTCTGTGTCACTACTAGACAGAGGCACAGTAAACTAAACCCTAAATGGGCGTAGTATTCTCATCCTAAGGGGTGGTGAAAGCCACACACACTCTGGCTAGGCTTATAAATGCCCTAGGGCAGATAGCCTAGTATGAACCTATGAACCTATGAACCTATGAACATTAAGTCAAACAAGCGCATTATAATGTGGGGTTTACTGTAGTAGCAGTACCATGAAATCTATTACTTTTTTCACAGCTTTTGGCAAGCACAGGTGATCATTAAAGTGGTTGTCTGTTAAAAGGGCAGTCAATTAATGAGAGCAAAAGACAGGATGATCATGATAAAGTAATTAATCCTGTTGCTTCATGCAGCTATAGGTTATGGTAGAGAAAGCACATAGCATCTGAAAGCTCAAATGTAAATTGTTTGTGTATGACTTTTCCTGGAAGGACACCAGCTATCTTTGTGGGTAATTGTAACAGTACATGCTGCACAAAGCATCATATAGTTTTTTTTTATTTAATTTTTATGACAGTTGACATCAGGGATGGGGAGCCCTTTAGAAGTAAGTGGAAATACATTGCTATTTTACCACTTTTGCTAATCACATTTGAAAGGTGCTTTCCAAAACTGAATGCCTAATTGTGTGGGAGGGGAATAGGTTGTGCAGAAAAGTAAACAGCAATTGCAAAATCACCTCTGAATTATTATTGACATAGTTTGTCAGGGAGGGGGCAGTTTTTGTCAAAGAGCAACAAGGCCATTATATGCATGTCATTCCATCTCAGTAAAAAAGGTAATGTACCTTCTCTGAAAGGACATACTAGGGACAGTATGTATATGTTTCTCACCCTAGTATCTTAGAAGTCCAGGATAATTTTTTTTATTGTGAACTGTCTTTGGGGAACTGTTATATGTGGCATATATACAACCAATATATCCAGCATTTTGGAGGGCTTTTGTTGTCACAGTCTGGCATTATGCTTGGTTTTCACCTTTCTTTTTAAATGTGCATGAAATACTGGATAAACCTAATGTCTAGAATATGTGCACTAGGTTTTCATTATATCAGAGTAAGACAGCTATGTATTTCACCAGTAAAAACATATTTTCATTTTTCATTTACAACATACAGATTACAATGCCACTATTTTCCTTCCATCTCAATTTTCATCTTCTTCTGATTTGCCCATTTGCTGCCATTAAAATTTACTTATCTGTACGTATCCAGGAAGGTTGGTTGAGGAAATGAGAAGTCTGAATGAGGAGGTCAAAGTTGAAATTAAAGGGTCTACAGCAAGCTGGCACAGAGTGTTACTGGTAGTGTATGACAGAAGAACACAAAAGATGAAAAGTGGGGTGTACAAAACAGTTGTGTGCCTATTACTACCATATGGTACAGAAACTTAGCCAGTAAAGGCAGAACAGTTAAGGAAGCTAGATGTGATAGAGATTCATTGCCTGGGATGGGTGGTAGGATGCACACTGTGGGACAGACAAAGAAATGAGGACATCAAAGCATAAGTCAAAGTAGCTCCTATTGCAGAGAAAGTTAAAGAGAACAGATTACAGTGGTTCGGGCACATGTGTAGAAAAGCAGAAGGCAATCTGGTGAAGAAGATTTGGGTCAGACAGGAAGAAGGCAAGAAGAAACAAGGGCATCCAGAAAAGAGGTGGATGGATGGATTGTTGAAGAAGGTGTGAGAGTGGCTTGGATTGAGAGACAGATGGTGACATTGACAAGACACCCTAACCCCATGTAGAAAATTGGAAAAAGGGGTTGTTGTTGATGATGATGATATAGCTTACAATGTCATGCTTTCAAGTGGCTGAGCCTGTGAATTCATATTTAAGAGTTAGTTGTATAATTTGCAGTCTTAGCTGTATTTTATATATTCTGAATTCTTCTAACAAGGCAGATAATTTTGGGACAGCTTTCTCCCAGTAAATGAGATGCACCCATAAGTAATTTGCAAAGAGTAACACTTCAGTTTGCCCATTTGTAAGTGGCTCAGTAATGATGGAGAGGAAGGGGCAGAAGCAGAGTATCAATCTGCATAATGGAGAGCACTAAATGCAAGAACAGGAAGGAAGAAAAATACTGTCCAATGAAGGGGATGAGGAGCAATCAGACCCTGAACTTGGGGTAAACATCCTAGTAGTTAAGATAAAGGAATGGGGTGATCTGATTGCTCACTGCACAATCTCTCAGAAAATGAAGGGATGTTGATGAGAACCTGATGGAGAGAATAAAGGCATGAGGTAGGATAAGAAGGGTTATACATCAAGTGGACCTGACTTTGTCAAGAGCAAACTGAGAGATTCAAAGCTCGGGCATAAAGATGAAGTGGGAATTAAATGAAGTCTTGCATCATGAGAGGTTCAGCCAAACTGGACTGTATTAGAAAGGATAAAATGCTGTGTGTAATCCTAACCAAGACTAAGGGAGAACAGGTTACTCGGGATAAACTGTGCTTAGTCAGCAGTAATCATATCACCGTGTTGTTCAGCATGATGGACAAGGTAACAATAGAAAGGTAAAGAAGAGAGCATGGATTTGTAGAGGAGTAAACTATGCTAAGCTAAGGGAGAAGGGCAACAAAGGGAAAAAACAAACTATGGGAACTAATGAGGGATAGATTAGTCAGGGCTATGGATAAGGTTTTAAGAAAGAAAGAAACAAAAAAAGGATAAAGGGAAAAAAGAGAAAAAAGGAGAGAAAAGAAAAAAGAGAGAAGGCCAAACAGACAACACCTGAATGTGAGGCTAATGACTAAAAGGACAGGGCATACTACAGGTGGAAGGGAGGTAAAAAAGGGTATGAGGATGAAAGTAAAATACCAATAAAGAGGTGTAAATATCAAAGACGCAAATCAAAAGTAAGTTGTAGAAGGTGTCAAAAAGGATAACAAAGGCTTATTTTGATATAGTCCAGAATGGATGAAATGAGTGACAGACTTTGTCAGGGTGAACAAAGATAGGACAGAAAACCTTAAGATAACAGAAAACAAACAGAGGTATTTATTTAATATTTTACTGAGTCTCCATAGAGAAAAGAGAGGTCAGCTTTACCATGTCGAGAATAAGGGAGAAAAGAGTGGGGAGAGCAGTAGATAGGTAACAGGAATAAGGGAGAAAAGAGTGGGGAGAGCAGTAGCTAGGTAACAGGAATAAGGGAGAAAAGAGTGGGGAGAGCAGCAGATAGGTAACAGGAATAAGGGAGAAAAGAGTGGGGAGAGCAGTAGATAGGTAGCAGGAATAAGGGAGAAAAGAGTGGGGAGAGCAGCAGATAGGTAACAGGAATAAGGGAGAAAAGAGTGGGGAGAGCAGTAGATAGGTAACAGGAATAAGGGAGAAAAGAGTGGGGAGAGCAGCAGATAGGTAACAGGAATAAGGGAGAAAAGAGTGGGGAGAGCAGTAGATAGGTAGCAGGAATAAGGGAGAAAAGAGTGATAGG